>NW_017716699.1:0-28868 GCF_001865875.1 Lupinus angustifolius
AACACTAAGTTTATGCCTAGGATGCACAAATGACATGTATATATATGATGCATGAACATATTATGAATGTCACATCTCAAAATAAAACTATTGAATGTATTATGTATATGAGACATGTATTGAGTTTACCTAAGCCTTAGACTCAACCTAAACTAATTACTAGTCTAAGTCTAATACCAATCTTGAGGCTTAAGCACGTTGATTTGTTGATAATCTTAAAGCTCTTATAAAACACAAATTGTCCTCATCAAAACACATTGTGGGCAAGCTTTCCAAAGTGCTCCTCTTGACATGCGCACTTTCAAAAACGATCGCAGCCAACTCCAATTCATGCATCAGATAATTCTGCTCATGTGGCTTTAATTGTCTTGATGCATAAGCCACCACCTTTTTTCGTTGCATCAACACACAACCTAATCCTTGCTTCGACACGTCATAGTACACGTTGTAGTAATCATTCGGGTCTGGAAAAATCAATACATGCGCTGTAGTCCATCTCTTCTTCAACTCTTGAAAATTTTCTTCACACATCGTTGTCCACACGAAGGCATTGACTTTCCTTGTTAGCATAGTCAGTGGCAAAGCCAACTTTAAAAATCCTTCAATGAACTTCCGATAGTATCCTACTAAACCGAGGAAACTTCTGATCTCAGATTTTGGGGAATCCCATTCCATCATTGTTTCCACTTTAGCAAGGTCCACAACAAATCATTTGCTTAATATCACATGCCCGAGAAAATTCACCGATTCCAACCAAAATTTGCACTTTGAAAGTTTGGTATAAATAGAGTTGGTTGTCCTTCAAAATATGCAACACTATTCTCATATGCTTCACCTGTTCATCTTGATTGTTCGAGTAAATCAGGATATCATCAATAAACACGACTACAAATGTGTCGAGGTATGGGTGAATAACCCTATGCATGTAATCCATGAACACTACATGAGCATTGGTTACACCAAATGGCATCACGAGGTATTCGTAATTGCCATAACGCATCCGAAAAGATGTTTTCAGAATATCTTATGACTTCACGCATATTTGGTGATACTCCGATCAAAGATTGATTTTTGAAAACATGGTAGTTCCTCTCAATTGATCTGTTAAGTCGTCAATTCTTGCCAATGGGTACTTGTTCTTGATGGTGACCTTGTTCAACTGTCGATAGTCGATACACAACTGTATACTACCATCCTTCTTCTTCACAAACAACACTCGAGCGCCACATAGGAGGCACTCGACGTGACAAACTTTTTCTTTAACTCCGTCAACTCCAACAATGTCATTCTGTAAGGAGCTATAGAGATCGGTCCAGTTCCAGGAACTAAATTGATAGAAAACTCTATCTCCCTTACTTGGGGTAAACCAAGGATATCGTCAGGGTAAACCTCCACGAAGTCACAAATCACTAGTACCCTTTGGATCTCTCCTCCTACTGAAAGTACCCAAGATTTGTATCTTCGATAGAATATTTTCAAAACAAACAGATAAACACACAAAGTCACACAAGAAAGCATGTAAGGCCATGCCCAAGGCTGGATAGGAAAGAACAACTCTAATAGCATGTTGTAACGTCCCGAAGATTACTTTATGAATATTGTGATTAAAATGAGAATTTTTTAATATATCCTTAGAAATTGTTCTACTTATATTCATATCTTTTTCGAGACATCACGTTCTTAGTAACATAAACTACGGAAAATCAATGGCGGTTACCTAACGGTAACTGAAAATGATACACCACTTTCCTAAATACTTCTTCATTAATAATTAGACTTGACTCTACCATGCATATAACGAGGTGTTTCTTTGTCAAGTAAAATGTCAGTACAAAATACAAGGTATAATCTAATTATCGCCCAACTGAAGCTATACAAAATAGGTTAAATTCGTTAGCACTACAAAAGTACCCTACACAGATACCATAACCCCAAAAAGAGAAAAGGAAAAAGAAATAGCTCCTAACGGCTAGCTCCAGCACTAACAGGAGCACTAGAACCCTCACTCGGGTCCTCCTCCAGCTTGGAGTCCGAAGAGAGATCTATCACTTCGATAAAGTCCTCTATGTGGACCAACTCCACACAATTATCATCTTCAGATTCCATCTCCTCCAAGGTATCATAGGCAGAACCCTGCAACCTAATCCATTTCCTAGCATACGCTTGATGTTCTGGCATTGTATGCTGAGTGACTGTTAAAAGATTGTTTTCGATGCTTGCTTTACTCTGAGGCAGCAAGTTTCTGATTATTTTATTTAATGACAGGTCAACTCTTTGTTCGCCATCTCGGCTTTGTTGAAATATATTCCAATGCCGGTATAATGGTTTCAAAAAACTTAGCTTTATTGAATTATTAACAATTTCATACAATCTCCGCTTTGTTGGATTAATTCCAACGCCGGTGTAATGGTATGAGTTTAGCAAATTAATACAAGTGATAATGAGTGATATTTATTTTCGTTCTCCTTTATTAACCGAACTACTTCCTTATGGAAGGTTGGTAAAGAATAAATAAATAACACAATAAATAAATGTTAGTTGCAGAATTTAAATGACAGGAAATAAATGTTAGTTGCGGAAATGTAAATGACTAAAAATAAAAGTTAGTAGTTAGATCACTCATTATAATTGTGTAGTTTCCTTTTCACAAAGATATAATTTATGAATTAAACTGCACTTTGATTGAAGGTTTCTTTTTCTTGTCAACAAATACAATTTATAAGTTAACACTTTACTATTTTACATTTGCATCTCTTTCAAGATTCAATTATAGTATAGTATAGGATTATGTCGAATCACAAGGAATTGCCTAATAGAAATGTACTCATACTTTGTATCTTTTATCAAAAGTAATAAAGTAACAATTAAAGTTGTTTTTATGATTTTATGAACTAAGAAACATGAATAAGTAAAGAAACTCGTCGGAGCAGGTTGTCACACCCTACTTCAGGCTTCATTAACATTATTTAGCCTTGAACATAAGTTGCTTAAAATATATGTTTGACGTGGCAAGTGAACTAAGGTGTAGGTTATACTTTTTAGTTCACTTATCAACACTTTAATAAGAAGCACTTTTGGATCTTTAAATCAAGTTTTAGGTGATCAAGCTAAAACCGCATTAAGAACTTCTTAAAGAATCAAAACTTAACCAAAAAGTAATAACTTGAATGTATTGAATTCAAAATATGATACAAAAGAAGAGAGGAAATAACCTTACACCATAATCCAAATCAACATGTAGGAGCATGAGCCATCTATCCAAGGATGAGATTCTTTTTATTCCAAATGAGGTTACAAAATCATGTTTTTGCACCTCATTTGCCAACTCCATTCCCTTTGAATTTCTATGAACTAAAAGCCTGAAAAAAGTCTAATAACACTCTTAAAGGAGAGAGAACCGAAAATGAGAAGAAAAATGGCATGTACAATGATTCCAAAGTGAAGAAATGGGTGTGCCTTTTATAGGTAATGGGAGGGCCGCTTAGCCCCCTTCCTGACCGCTTAGCTCACTGGTGGGTCAACAACTTGTCCTATCTTGGCCAGCTAGCTTGGACAACCTATTGTGGGCTAGGATGCATGCATGGTGACACCTCCTACTTGCTTGTATCATGCATGAGGTCATAAACTTGGCTCAAAAGCTAGCTTTTAAGGGTTCCTTGGCTTGTGACATCATTCATGACATAACCATTCTTCTAGGCCAAACAACCATTTTTCTGGTGGGCCAGGCACTAGGCTGACCTAGTTCCACGCTCAATTGCCTGCTTGAACAGCTTGACAGACCTGGTGCACGTTCAGCTGCCTGCTTGAGTAGCCTGACTGACTTGGCCTAGTGTTTGGTGCTTGGCTGACTGGTCTAACCTGGCTTGGTGCTTGGTACTTGGCTGACCTGTCCTGGTCCTTGGTTGACTGGTGCTGGCTGTCCTGGCCTGGTGCATGGCTGACCTGGCCTGATGGTTTGTGCTTGGTTGGACAACTTTGGGAGTAGCTTTTATTTGGCATTAATTTCTTCCAACCAAGACCAAGTTGCTTAGTCAGGCTTAAGTTTTAAGCATGCACCTTACCATGCTTAGTTTTAAGAACACATGTTTCATGTACTTTGGCTTGATTTCTTCAAGGTGAAGCAAGTTTTCTTTCTTCAAGCCTAAGCATTCTATTCGGTCCAATTTCCTACAAAACACAAAGAAAACTTGGATAAGAGGTGATCAAAAATCATATTATGCAAACACACAAAGTTTATCTAAAAAGTGTTGAATTAAGTTGTTTTCGCATTTTTTGCATAGGATAAGTGCCATGAAAAGTGTATGAAAATTAGGTATTTTTGGCACTTATCAACTCCCCCCCAACTTAAGACTTTGTTTGTCCCCAAACAAAGGTAAAATAACAACTACTTGGCTTTGGAAGAATTAAACTTGGACAAGATCAAAACTATACATCATTCTTTAAGGTTCCATAAGATGTGTTTATGATTATGTGATTTTGATTCATAACACTTCAAACTAAGAATAAACACATCTTTTCAAAAAATCATTTAGCATTTCACTTATTGAAAATGTTATCAATCAAAGAGATGCATTTTCACACACGGTTCAAGAATGGAACCAAATGGGCAAGTGTTTCACTCAAAACTCAACTTGTTTGGTTTGCAAGAATTTAATTTTTTTTCTTCTCCACACTTACTTTGATTGCACAAATTTTTCAAGGACCACTAAGGTCTTCCTTAGGTTGTAATGAGACCTGTCTATCAAAGAAAATTGGTTTTTCAAGATATTCTATAATACTTCCAAAGTTAAAAGAGAGCAAAAATTGATTTGTCTTTTTAAATACATACTCTTTTTCAACTTTTCTACCTTTCTTCTTTTTCTTCCTTTCCTCATTCATTTTCTTGACCTTTTTGTTGTAACTTTTCTTAGTTTTTCTCAATCTCTTTTTACTCCTTTTTTGTGTGGAGAATTTCTCTAAATTTTTATTTTTGTAAAGAGATTGACAATTGTTTTTTGAACACTTCAATACATGGCCAACCTATCCCCCCAACTTAATTTTTTTCATCAACGTTGTTTTTGAAAAATGCTCTCCTTTTACTTAGAAAAGTATAGGAGATTTCATTTTTGTTTTTCCATATTAGTCTCAACGGTTGTGTTTGAATAATAATTTTTATTTTTAAAGCTCAAAAGGGTTAATAAAGGGTGTTCCTATTTTTGATTTGTCATTTTTGGTCAAGTGACTCATTCTAATTGAAAGAACTTGCCTTGACCATTTCCTATGAAACTGTGTGCAACCAAGTAAAGAAAGATTCAAATAAAATCAATTATGCAAAATCAAAACGTTTCTCACTTAGCTCACATAATTTTTGTGTTTGGCTAACACTCTTTCACATGGTTGGTTTATGTACAACTCATTGATTTTCAAGCAAATTTACAAGTTCATGATAAATGATTTTCCAAAAAGTTTGCATTTTTTCAAAGTTATGACATTATGAATTAATAAAAAATGTCATATTTTCATCTCATGATGTGAATTTACAAAGTCATTGATTCAGTCAATCATCACTAACATTAATGGAGAAGGTAAGCGAAACAAATAAGATTGATTGAAAGACATGGGGAGGGATCATTAGAGTCTTGAGATGATTCAGGTGCCAACCTCGATCATGAAAAACATCCTCGACTCTAAGAGCAGAGTCCTGGATATCCACAAAGGGGACATGGTCACATAACCAACCTAGAGATGTCCAATTATCATACCAAAAAGAGATATTTCCATAGCCAACCCGCACTTGATACCCATCATGTAAGTGCATGATAAGTGGCTAAATGTACTACTTTTCATACACTTTTTATGGCACTTATTTTGATTTATCATGCTTAAAATCCTACTTATAACACACTTTTTAAATAAGATTCACTTGTTTAAATAATATAATTTTTGATAACCTCATATCCAAGTTCTCTCTAATTTTGTAGGAAAGTGTTGTAAATAATGGTTTTTAAGATGGCCAAGAAATCAAGTCAAAGCTCAAGCCAAAAGCCTGAAAGGAATTGGTCAAAACACACAAGCTAAGCATGGCATGTCGTGTGCTTAGTTTGTAACCGAAAAGATTGCTTAGGGTTGAAGAAAGATAACTTACTTCACCATGAAGAAACCTAAGCTAAGTGAGCCAAGCAACTTGCAAAATCAAAAGCTTACTTTACTTTGAAGAAATCATGGGAAAACATGGCAAGTGATAAGTGCCAAAAATGCCTAAAATTCATATACTTTTTATGGCACTTATCCTTGGAAAAATTGAGAAAACCAACTTAATTCAACACTTTTTGGATAAAATATAACAATCTTGTATGTATGCTTTGTGTATTTCTTTTGTATTATATTTTGTAGGATTTAGGTGGAAAAGAGAAGAATTAATCAAATACAAACAAAGTACTTAAAATAGGCCAAAATGACCCATAAATGACATGCTTAAACTTGACGTGGCTAGCTATGTGCTTAGCCTTAAGCATGACTCAACAAGACTTGGCCTATGTGAAAAAATATGGAGTCAACTTGAAGCTGTTGAAAGTGCAAAGTGTCAAGGATTGCACTAGCAATGTTTTGCCTATGTTTTGATGAAGACAAGGTATTTGTTAAAGCTTGAAGATGGCTCAACAATCAACATGCCTAGAACTCATTGGTCATATCTAGGCTAGGTTATATCAATAGAGTCATATTTCTAAATAGTCTGGGATGTGTGCCTTAGTAAGTGAGTATAGGTTAGGTAAACCTAGATGCAAGTTTCACAAGCCATTATAATTGTCATATCATATTCATGAGACATATCATCTAGTTTATTCTATGTTCATGCATTAATCATACATGTCATATGTGCATATTAGTGTTAGGTATCAGTGGTCTAGGAACACCTAGAACGGGGGGGGTACAAGCACAAGGGATGCTCCCTTCTTGAAATCTAGGAACTCTAAAACCTGGTTTTACTTCTACCCTTTCGCCTCTTGTGTAAACCTTTCTCGCGAACAAGCCCCATCCAAGAATCTTATCCTCAAATCAAGACCTCCCTGCCTTGGTGAAGAACTTCAATCTCTATGGTGATTTCACACCAAGGGACATATCCAGACTACACAACACACATTAAAATCAAGGTATTCTAAGCACATAAAGCCTAAAATATTACAATGTAATGACTAACGATTAACCCTTATCCTAATCGGTTAAGCCATCAATATACAAGTGAGTTAATCAGTTTTCAGTATACAACAAGTTTCTTTCAATCAGAATCTAATGCATGATCATGTGAGCAATATCAAATGAATATGAAATTATGCAGAAACATAAAGCATGTTAAAACAAAAACAGCATAATCTATCTTCTCACACATGCAACTCTCATGCAAAATAACACTGAAAATATGAATGCAAATGCTTTCTACTATAACCCTAAACAAATAGAATGAATGCTGATAAGTTCTGAGTAAAGCCTCGTATTTATAGCATGGTGAATAAGTGGTTTAAGTCATTGCAAAAATAGTTAAACAATTAAGCAGTTACAACAGTTGAAACATATTTTCCTTATAACACCAAACAGACGCGTTAATCGATTAAGACTACCATTTAATCGATTAATGGACTTACAAAATGACATCTAAAACAGTTAAAACAGAAAATACATATTCAACAGAAAATCAGTTACGTTAATCGATTAAGCTTACATGTTAATCGATTAACTGAAGCATTTATGCATATGTTTCACAAGGCAAACTTCTCAAATGTTATGCGCAATATGTATAGATGTTTTACCATTTATATTATGCCTAATATGCACAAATAACATGTATGATATATGCATGAACATACGATTAACTAGATGATTTATCTCATGAATATGGTTGTTCAATTATGATGGCTTAAGAGATTAGCATCTAGGTTCACCTAACCTATACTCACTTACTACGGCACACATCCCAAACTACTTAGACTATAGACTCAATTTATCTCCTAGTCTAGATATGACCAAATGAGCATAAGGCATGTTGATTAATGAGCCATCTTCAAGCTTTGTTAGAACCTTGTCTTCATCAAAACATAGGCTAAGATATGCTAGTGCTATTCTTGACACTTTGCACTTTCAATCTCCCCCTTTTTGATGATGACAAACACTTCATCAAAAATCTTCAATTTGTTGATGGATAAGCTTGATGATGAATTTGCAGAATGGTTGTTAAAGGTTGTTTTTCGAATACCAAAGTTAAAGCGCATTGTTTCTCTGTTTCATAAGCAGAAGTATGTACGGAAGCTGAATAGAAACAACCTGCAAAATGCTTTATACAACCTGCAAATTATATGTAACACAAACAAGCAACCTTTCTCCCCCTTTTGACATTATCAAAAAGATAAGTATATTCAATTCTAGTCAAAGGTTAGGAGAGTTATAAGGGTTATTAACAGACTGTAAGTAATCAGTTAAACCTGGGTAGAAAACTAATTAATCAGCTGGAAGAAGCTTGAACAAATGCACAGTTTTTTTACTACATTTAATCGATTAAGTAGTGTAGTTATCGATTAAATGTACACCAGATAGCAGAAGAATGATTTGAATGGCTTGAAAGGGTTATGCATAAGAAAACTAAGCATGGAATGATTACGCATTTGATAAATTTGAGTATTTTGTAGTAGGCACAATCATTCAACATTGTCACATATACCACTCATGATCAAGAACCATTACAAACAACGTAAAGTGCTATATGTAATATAATTAAAAATCAAGCATGAACGTAATAATTCGAAAATTTTAACATGTAAAACAGTAATGCAACAGTAGATTAGAGTTAGTTACAATCCAAAATGAAATAAAATAGCAATGCTAAGCAAAGACAAAATTCTCAAGAGGAAACAAGATCAACAATGTCCATTAGCTAGGAAAGGATAATCTAAGGTTCTAAGGCTTCCTATCTAAGGATAAGATGGAGGATTCTGGTTGTCAAGAGGTGACGAGCTACAACCATCCTTGATTAAGACACTCAACCTGTTGAGCTCAGCACACATTCTTCTAGTATGAGAATCAGAAGTAGTCTGAATGATGTTCCGCAAGGATTGATAATGGTTGTCAATGTACTCATTCTGACGCTCCTCAAAATGCTCCAAATCTGTATGATGCGAATCCTTAAGTGACTGAAAATGAAGATCTATCCGATTATTCAAACGTTGTTCCATAACATCCATATAAGCTTGTCCAAACACAGATTCCTGTGATGCATGTCCTGAATGCTCCCCCTGAGTTGCAGCACAAGGATCTTGATTAATGTTTGATCATTTTCACCGGAAGGGACAAGGTTCACATTGTTGTAGTCTTCTTGATATTGCCAAGTGTTGCCATACTTATAGATGCCCATTTTGTGAATTAAACTCTCACCAATCAAGTAATCTTTGTCTGAACAGTCCATCACAATAGTATATGAGATGTCAATATGTAGATAATCAATCACTCGGGACACAAAGATACTATAAGGAAGCAATTTTGATTGAGAGGTAGACACGCTATACATGATCTTCATAATTTCTTCAGGCCAATTTATCATTATGGTCTCTTTCACAGAAAACATAAATCTCAAATCATTCAAGGTAGGTTGTGCATGATTTGTGTTTCTCTGAATTAAAATGTAGGCAATTAAGTAGTGCATGAGCCTATTTTCTACCGACAGAGATCCAGCTTTAGTCAATTCGCCTTGTACATAGAGTTGTGGTCTATACATGCACGACTTATACATTTCAACAACATCGAAGGAGTGGTCGTTTTCCCAGCCACAATCACTCAAACTAGCACCAGAAGCAGCTAATCCACCCACATTCATAAAGATTTGTTTAGTAATTTTGAACAACTTTCCAGCTATCATCGACCAATATTTCCCATTTTTATATCTAAAATTCGAGTAAAACTCCCTAACTAGAGCAGGGTAAATGTTACCTTTCAGTTCCAAGAAGGGGACAACCCCTTGAGCTTGCAAACCAATCGGGAAGTCGAAGTTTTGTTCCACAAGCCAATCCACATTAGCAAACCGAATGTATGTAGGTTTGCTTCCCTGAAATTTCTACAGCCTTGTTTCTTGTAGATTTGTAGAATTAGTGAATAATATGGGTCCCTGCGGTCCTCCCTTGCTAGTTGAGAAGGCACGACTCTTGGAGCACGCGGTGGACGTATCGCGGTTGTTTTGATTCTTTTTCCACGTCCTTTGTCCAATGTAATTAGAACTGAATCGTGATGAAGGTTTACAAGAGGGATTGAGGGAAACCTAGGTTAGGGTTTTTAGTTTGGGGAGAGTGGGTTTCTTGGGAATAGAAGATGAGGAAGACGGTTAATGGAGTGGGAATGTAGTGGGGGAATGGATTTGGGGCTAGAATTTGGAGTGAAAAATATTTAGAAATGTGTTTTGAGACAAACTTGATGTCTATCTTGACTCGAAATAATATTTCGAAGCCAACAACGTAATCAAAATTCGATTCCGAGCTACGGAAGACAAATTCGATTCCGAGCTAGGGTAGACAAATTCGGGCGAATTTGGGCCCAACAACAATCCAAAAACTTTCTGTCACAAAAAATTACGACAATTTATCACAAAATATGAATTCACAAAACAAGACTAACACTCAAAAACCGTTTAGCCTAAATCATTACCGATTAATTTATAAAATTATTTTTTGTTAAACATAAATAGTTAAAATGTATGCATCCAAAATTCATGGTGTTACAGATTTGATGTGCAAACTCAAATCCATATCTTCATTAATGGTTTGCAACAATAGCATAAATGGATTCTGAATACTACGGTTGGCGGACAACGTTTTTACTAAACCACCAGAAGAAGCCATCTATATAATTGAATCCATGGCCATGAATGACCAGAAGAGTTAGCACCAAAGAGGACCACCACCTAGTGGAGGTGGAATCCTTGAATTGAGTTCAACCGATGCAATGTTTGCTCAACATAAACTGCTTCAACAATAGCTTGATGAAGTGACCCAAAAACTTAATGATTTACCTCGACAGATACTGGAATCTTCAAAGAAGCTAGTTTATAGGTGTGGCCATTGTGCTGACGATAATGAGGCGGGGCATTGTCAAAATGAGGAGGTCCATTTTGTGGGCAATCGTCCAAGGCACAACTTTCAAAATAATTATCCTCAAGGGGGTAATAATCAATTTCAGAGAAATCAGTCTTGGAGATAAGATAATCCTCAAAACCCGCCATCACAATTCTACCAAAGGAAAAATCAGTACCAACACCCGATACAGGAAAAAATTGTTAAACTAGAGGACACACTAAATCAGTTCATGCAAATGACGATGTCCTAAGGGGTGGTACTCCAATTAATATTTTCAGCTAATACAAAAGTTGATCTGAGATAGCACTATAATGTTGTCCTAAGGGGTGAGCTAAGTTCATCTGAGTAGTAGAAAGAAGATGGTCAATTATGATTATGTAGGTAACATGCGTCAAGCTAATGACGTTAAAAGAGCGCTTGCTGGTAGGCAACCCAGTACATTTTGAATATATATTATGTTTATCCTTCATCTTTTACTTATATTTTAATTCTTTTTATATATGACAAAAAGAAGAATAATTTTTGTATTCAAAGTAAAAATTAACTTTCTTTTTTTAAGTCTTTGAGTTTTAGGAAAATAAATCAGAAAATTTTCAAAAAGTGTGGGTAAATATAAAAATTCAAGAATGGGTTATTGGGTCAAGTCAAAATTTTGTAAAAACTCAAAAAGGGCCCAAACCAAGACCAAGTGATGGCCATGGCTCAATCAAACTCGCTCAAACCTTGACAAAAGACCCACTGCCCAGCATGGGTAACCATGCGCTCAGCACAGGTCTGACATGAGCCATGTGGTCTAGGGGACAAAATCTTCTCAAAAGAGGATTCTCTCTTATCCTCATTTCTCTTGAATAAATCAAACTTTTGACCAAAGATTCCCATTTTTTTAAATCCCTCAGTGTTCTCATTTTGAAAGCACCAAGTTATTTTCAAAGTTTTTCAAATCACAAAAGCTTTCAAATTTCCTAAAAATGCATGTTTTTCTCCAAGTTTTTCACCATCATGTAAGTTTATTCTTTCTCTTTACTTTTCATTATCTATTTCTTACTTTTTAAAGCCTTTTGTTTGGGAATATGTTTTTTGAGAAACACATGAAAATAATTTTTTAGAAAACCCAACACAAAAAGTTTCAAATCGTCACAATTTTGTTGAGATGTGTACATGCTTATTAGTTATGTTTAAACTTGAATAGATATGTTTATTCATGATTAAAATGATGAAAAAATTATTGACACATCTCATATGATAGAAATCTAGATCATCAAAACTTGAAAAACAATTTTTTGAAACTTTCTATGATAGTTTTTTGATTGAAATACTTATATTTAGACCAACATGCCTTTCAAAACTTTTGTGAAGATGGATTGTGTGAAAAGAGGGGTTGTTTTGGTGAAAGTGAAATATTTTCAAAATAGTTCAACCAAAAAGAATAGGATATGTTGGTCGAACATTATAAATGAAAATTGTTCAAAAACCACCAACAATAGAAACATCATTAATTAGTCAAACTTGCCTACTCTTTTTTTGAAACTTGGGCACTTTTGAATGAAGCATCAATTTTTTTTGTTTACTTTGAGCTTAAGGAATTCACCATGAATATTTTCAACGTAAAAAATTTGAAGCAAAAATGAAGAAAGTAAAATGCATGCTCTAGACAAATTGCAATCTTGATTTTATTGATTAACTCCTTGGTTTGGAAAAAATATTTTGTTGGAATTGAAAAAAGTTGTCGGAGTTCATCTAGAAGAGGAAATGAAGCCACTAATGAAGACAAGGGCACCAAATTTGCTTCCAAGGATGCTAAGAAAAATTTCAAGGAAATAACTCTAAAAAGTGCAACCAATATGGAAAAGATTGTGAACTTGGATGAAGATGAGTGTGGAGGCTTCACTTTCATAGTGGAGAGTTACGGTTGGAAAAAGCTTGCTCAACCCCAAAAGATGTTCTCATTGGACATGGTGAAACAATTTTATGCCAACTCCATTGTTCCAATGAGGCAAGGATGAATCAGTATACATGGACCCAAGTTTTTTATACAAGTACATGATAAATGATTACTTGGGCAACCCATGGAACCCATCATCCACAAATGATCATGACTTTTGCACCTATCAATTGAAGTTAAGTGCTGCCTATAGAAGGGAAGGTGAAAGACATGATGAAACTTATGTTAGAAAAAACCTATGTTTGGAAGGCTTGGAGCTCAACCAAAGTGGGCCAATCTTCAGATTTTGTATAACCCAAATGTCACAAATTTGGGTCATTTTTGTGTTGTCCAACTATGGCCTTCCTTACATGTCTCTGATTTGCCAATCTCCAAGGCAAAACTGATCAGTTCTATATATGATGAAGACTCCATTGATATTGTTGCAGTCATCTCTGATGCTATTCATGATTGCATCACAAGGGGAGTTCTTTCAATTATTATGCCTTCATTGAGCACTGACCTTTGCAAGTATCAACTGGTACCTGGACCTTACAAGGAGGTCATGGCCTTGAAGAGTGAAATCAATGCATCATATGTAAGCCCTTATTGCAAAGAGAAAAGCATTTCACAAGCTCGGACTGAGCTTAGAAAAAAACTTGGCAATTTGGGCCAAGATCAACAAATTACTCGTGGGAGGACAATGACCTCCAAGCTAGACGCCATCATACTGAAAGTGTGCATGTCAAGAGGAACACTTTGAAAAGCTCTCCTAATATGTCATGGTTTTGATGAGGACAACTTGTGCCTAAAAGAGCTTGAAGATCACCAACAAATCAACGTGCTTAAGTCTTTATTTGGTACTAGGCTTAGACTAGATTCTAGTTTAAGTTGAGTCAAGGCTTAGGGCACCTAATACATGTCTCATATGCATATATCTTTTAAATCATTCCATCCATGAGATATGTCATTCATAATATGTTCATGCATTACATAAATACATGTATATGTGCATTCAAGGCATAAACTAAGTGTTAAACATGTATCATCTAAGTGCATAACGTATTTGATGTTTTGTATTTAAAAATACACATTTAAATTGCTGTTAATCGATTAACCAATCCTTTAATCGATTAACCCAACTGCTGTGAAAAGTGGTTGCTACTGGAACACGTTTTTAAATGCTGTTAATCGATTAAGGCTTTACGTTAATCGATTAACCTAAATATTTGTTAAGTTGTTGGAACTGAAAAAATGAAAAACTGAATCAGTTATGATTTTTAGTCCCGTTAATCGATTAAGTTGGCATTTAATCGATTATCTGGGGTTCTGGACTGATTCTTTATAAACTGCGTTTTCAGAATTAATCTCATAAGTTGCATGTTGCATTCATTAGAGAGTTAGAGCATTTTACGTGTTAATTGTTGCATCTATTTGTTAAGTGCATTTGTGAGTTTAGAAATGAGAGATTCCTTGCTTTAGGATTGAGTGCATTTCATGTTATAATCTCTCATGTTTTCCCTCACATGTTCATGCATATTTTGATGCTTTTTCATGAAGTTTTATGATTCTGTAACTTCTGTTTTCATAACTAATACTTGTCATTTCACATGAGTTTGTGTTAGATGTGCATTAGAGTAAAGCCTTCTTGTTATATTTGAGCTTAGAAATAGCTTTATTTTACTCTTGTAATTGTTGTATAATTGTTGTAAAGGGAATCTCGTGGTGTCTTATCACCGTTAGAGATTGAGTGTTTCTTCATTGCTTAGAGTGTAAGAAAAGGAAAGAACGAGAGATTCTTTGGCTGGGGCTACGCCGAAAGAAACGTTTTCTTTGTCGGTAGGAAGGGAGTCAAACCATTGAATGGTTTCTTTGTTTTCTTGTAATTTGCTAAGTGTTGTAATTGAATAATGTGTATGTAATTACATTCATTCGGTTATAGTGAAGGAAATCTCCCAAGTCAGCCGGGAGGCCTGGATGTAGTTTGCAGTGGACAGCAAACGAACCAGGATAAAAATTCGCGTTGCAGGATTTGTTTTCTCTCTCTCTCTTTACTGTTTTCAATCGATTAATTTGTATATTTGATTCAACTAATACATTCTGTTCATTTGTTGTACTGCAAGCTATTCTGATATACAAATTTGTAAGCTCTGTATTCGTTCTGTTATCGGTTATCTGTTCTGCATTTAATCGTTTCTGTAATTGCTTACTGGTTCTGTTTAATCGATTAATATTCCTGTGTTAATCGATTATACTGTTTCTATTAATCGATTAAAATAGTTTCTGTTTAAAACTGTTTTTTGTGTTAATCGATTAAGACTGTGCTTATAATCGATTATCCTTTTCTCCTTAATCGATTAAATAGGGTTGATTCAGCATTAAGTGTTGATTTGCGAAAAGCGGTAATTCTAACCGCAACACCTATTCAACCCCCCCTTCTAGGTGTATTGTAACCACTGATACCTAACAAGTGGTATCAGAGCTAGTACGAAGTGCTAGCTCAACCGCGTATTCGTGATCCTAAAGGGAAAAGGAATGGGTTCTTCAAATCCATTTGGTGGTGATGGGTCATCCATTAATCGACCACCAATATTCAGTGGTGAAGGGTATGCCTACTGGAAAGTGCGCATGCAAATTTTTATTGAAGCCATAGACTCGGATATTTGGGAATCCGTAGTCAACGGCCCTTACGTTCCACAACATCTTGTGGACGATCAACCTAAAGATAAACCGAAAAGTTTATGGACCGATGATGAGCGCAAAAAGGTCCAGCATAACCTGCGCGCCAAAAACATCATCACATCGGCCCTATCATATGATGAATTCTTTAGGGTCTCGCAGTGCCATAATGCGAAAGAAATGTGGGACACTTTACAAGTGACTCACGAAGGCACTAGCGAAGTCAAGCGCGCAAGACTGAACGCGCTGACCCACGAATATGAGTTGTTTCGCATGTTACCAAGCGAATCAATATGTGATATGCAAAAGCGATTCACTCATATTGTCAACCATTTAGTTGCTCTCGATAAATCATTTGCTAGAGGTGAACTAACTAATAAAGTTTTGCGTTGTCTTGACAGGAGATGGCAACCAAAGGTGACTGCAATTGTTGAGTCTAAAGATTTAGATTCTATGCCTTTAGCTACTTTATTTGGAAAACTTCAAGAGCATGAAATGGAGTTGGGTCGCTTGACCATGAATGAAGAATCAGACCGGAAGAAGAAGAGCATCACTTTGAAGGCCACGACCTCCAAAGACAAAGAAGAGAAAATTGATGATGAATCTGATTCCGATCTAGATGATGAAACTATGGGTCTCCTAGTCCGAAAATTTAGCAAATTCATTAAAAGAAAAGGAGGACTCAAAAAGTTTCAAAAGAAGGAAGCGAAAGAGTCAACCAGTAAAGGCAAGAATAACAAGGATCGCTTCACTTGCCATGAGTGTGGAAAGGTAGGGCACATGAGGTTTCAGTGTCCAACCTACCTAAAGAAGGTTGATTCAGAGAAGAGCACTCCCAGGGACTTCAAATCCAAGAAAGCTTACATCGTTTGGGATGTACCTGAGGAGGAATCGACATCGAGCACCTATAGTGAGGAGGAGTCAGCAAAGCTGTGTCTGATGGCCAGATCTGACATCAATACAAATTCAGACTCATGCAAGGGCAATGATGAGGTATATTCTGACACCTCATCCACTTCGGATGATTCACCTCCTTATGATGTATTGTATGATGCTTATGTCGAGTTGCATGACGAATTAAAGAAATTGGCTAGAATTAACATTGATAGGAAAAGAATAATCCTGATAAACGAACAAAAAATAAGCCAATTACAAAAAGAATTAGATGAATTAAAACTGGAAAATGAAACTTTAGATCTCATCTATTCTTGTAGCTCATGTAACTGCTCTGCTAATAACTTATGTCAAAAACCTGTCTGTGAGACTTGCGAGACTTTGCAAGAGGACAATTTTAAACTAAATGAAAAACTCACACGTCTCACAAACAGTAAACTGCAATTAGATAACCTGCTTAATCAAACTAGAAATGTTGGTGATCGAACTGGTCTAGGTTATACTCGCACTGCTAAAAAGAAGCGACCATATAGAAAACCGGTAGCTCAAGCTAAAAACAAATATCATAAGCATTCTCCTACTTGTTTTTATTGTAACACATATGGTCATACTTATCATTCATGCTATATCAAAAAGTATGGTATACCTAGCGGAGTTTATGTATGGAAAAAGAAGGGAGATAATTCCCTAATCACTAACAGAAAAGGACCCAACACCAATTGGGTACCTGAGAAAAGTAAGTAATCTATTTTGCAGGTATGTCTCCGAACACATGGACAAAAATGGTACTTAGATAGTGGGTGTTCGAGGCATATGACAGGTGATAGATCAAATTTCCTGGATCTCTCACTTAAAGGAAAAGGATACGTCACTTATGGAGACAACAACAAGGGAAAGATACTCGGCACAGGAACAGTTGGTAACTCATCCCAAACTCTGATTGATAATGTCCTTTATGTTGAAGGACTAGAACATAACTTGTTGAGTATAAGCCAACTCTGCGATAAAGGTAATCGTGTATCCTTCGATTCTGATTGTTGTGTCATTCGTGATATTTTATCTAATAACGTTAAATTTGTTGGTCACCGTATAAATAATATTTACATGGTTAATTTGGACGATGTCACTACATTATTTTCAAAATGCCTTATTTCTAAAGAAGATGACATCTGGCTATGGCATAGACGTGTTGCACATATCCATATAAAGCATCTAGATAAATTATCATCAAACGAACTAGTTGAGGGGCTACCAAAATTGAATTTTAAAACTAAAGAAATTTGTGACACTTGTCAAAAGTGTAAACAAACCAAAAACTCTTTTAAAAATAAAAATGTGATATCCACCTCAAGACCTTTGGAGCTACTCCATATGGACTTGTTTGGACCATCACAAATCATGAGTTTTGGTGGTAGTTACTACGCTCTAGTTATTGTTGATGATTTCTCTAGATTTACATGGACATTGTTTTTATCATCAAAAAGCGACGCGTTCAAAAATTTTAAAAATCTTGCCAAGCAAATCCAAAACCAACTTAACCTAAAAATAATATATATACGAAGTGATCACGGGGGAGAATTTGAGAACTTTCAGTTCGACAAATTCTGTGATAAGCATGGCATTTTGCATCAGTTCTCTGCTCCTCGCACTCCACAACAAAATGGAGTTGTAGAGAGGAAAAATCGTGTTTTAGAAGAATTAGCGAGAACCATGCTTAACGAAAGTAATACCCCCAAGTACTTCTGGGCTGATGCAGTTCATACTGCATGCTATGTTATAAATCGAGTACTCTTAAGGCCAAACTTGAACAAAACTCCTTATGAACTTTTAAAAGGCCGCAAACCAAATATATCCCATCTTCACGCTTTCGGTTGCAAATGTTTTATATTAAATAATGGAAAGCGGGCCTTAGGGAAATTCGACTCTAAAGCCGATGAGGGAATATTTTTGGGATACTCGATTCATAGCAAAGCGTTCAGAGTCTTTAACAAATATTTAATGCAAGTTGAAGAGTCTATCCATGTACAGTTTGACGAATCTTCTCCAAAAGAGAAGAGAAAGGTCGTTTCTGATGATGTTGCAGGTGCTTTGGAAGAAGCATACTCCAAGGACATGGATAATGAAAAAGGAGCCAATGATGAAGGTCAAATCGAACCTCAAGAGCACTCAGACATGCCTACCGTGTGGAAAACAAAGAAAGCTCACCCAATTGATAAAGTTATAGGTGACATATCTACGGGAGTGGTAACCCGTAGTTCCTTACGAAATTTCTGTAATTTTGTAGCTTTTGTATCGCAAATTGAGCCTAAGACCGTTGATGAGGCCATTGAGGATGTACACTGGGGTATAGCTATGCAAGAAGAGCTAAACCAGTTTGAGCGCAATCATGTGTGGGACTTGGTCCCCAAACCTAATGATCATCCCGTAATTGGTACTCGATGGGTCTTCAGAAATAAACTTGATGAATCTGGCTTAATAATTCGAAATAAAGCACGTTTGGTGGCCAAAGGCTACAACCAGGAGGAGGGTATCGATTATGACGAAACCTACGCTCCTGTAGCCAGACTAGAGGCCATCAGAATGCTTCTTTCCTTTGCATCTTTAATGAACTTCAAACTCTTTCAAATGGATGTAAAAAGCGCCTTCCTGAATGGATACATTCAAGAAGAAGTTTATGTTGACCAACCGCCTGGTTTTGAAAATTTTAAATATCCGAACCATGTTTACAAACTTAAAAAGGCACTATATGGTCTCAAACAAGCTCCTAGAGCTTGGTATGACAGACTTAGTACCTTTCTTTTAGAAAAAGGGTTCGAGAGAGGCTTGGTTGACACAACGCTTTTTATTAGAAAATCAGAAAATCATGTTCTGCTTGTACAAATCTATGTAGATGACATAATATTTGGATCTACTAATGATATCTTGTGTAGAGAATTTTCTGAGATGATGCAGGGGGAGTTCGAAATGTCTATGATGGGAGAACTCACATTCTTTCTAGGATTGCAGATAAAGCAGCTAGAAAGTGGGATATTCATCCATCAGGCGAAATACTGCAAAGAGCTACTCAAGAAATTTGAAATGGACAAATGTAAGGAAGCTTCCACACCTATGGCATCTGCTTGCTACTTAGACAAAGATGAGAAAGGAAAAGCAATCGAGGTAACGAAGTATCGTGGTATGATTGGGTCTTTACTTTACTTAACTGCAAGTAGACCTGATATCATGTTCAGTGTATGCATGTGTGCGAGATATCAATCATCACCTAGAGAATCACACTATATAACTGTTAAAAGAATCATGAGATATCTAAAAGGAACTATTAACATGGGATTATGGTATCCTCGGGATGCCTCACTATCCTTGGTGGGTTATTCCGATTCCGATTTCGCCGGATGTAAGTTGGATCGGAAAAGCACTAGTGGTACTTGCCACCTATTGGGCAGTTCATTAGTAGCATGGCACAGCAAGAAGCAAGCCTGTGTTGCTTTGTCCACCGCTGAAGCGGAATACATTGCCGCTGGTGTGTGTTGCGCTCAAATCCTTTGGATGAAGCAGCAACTTAAGGACTTTGGTCTTAAACTTGAAAAGATCCCAATAAAATGCGATAATACAAGTGCCATTAACCTATCCAAGAATCCCGTTTTGCATTCTAGAACAAAGCATATAGAAATTAGACATCATTTTTTGCGTGACCATGTACAAAAAGGTGACTGTGTTCTTGAATTTGTGGAAACATCTAAACAGTTAGCAGATATTTTCACCAAGCCCCTTCCCAGGGATACCTTCTATGTTCTAAGGAGAGAACTAGGAATTCTTGATGAACAATATCTTGTTTAAAAATTGTTTAGCTGTTTGCATAAATTGTCTTGCTTCTCTATGCCTATGTGTTTCATGTTTGAATGATATATGTTAAAAATGCAAAAATATATCTCTTGATTAACTTCTTAATGTGATTATATATGTCTCGATAAATCTGTAATAATGCATACGTGTGTCCTAAAAAGTCGAAACCACTCTGCTGCCTAAAAACGAAATTTTCTCTGATTTAATCGATTATGCCAATAGTTAATCGATTACCTGGGCTTCATTTCTGGAAAATTCAAATTTTCTAAAACTTAATCGATTAAACAGCCCGTTAATCGATTACCTGGGCAATTTTTTTTGAAAATTCAAATTTTACACTGTTTTAATCGATTAAACCATCCCGTTAATCGATTAAAACCAGTACGTTAAAGGCAAACAGTGTCTCGGTCTTGCACTTTTTCTGACCTTTTCGCAACCTCTTTGCGCCTTGATTTTCTGAAACAGCAACAATACTAATCCAGGTGCAATAGGATTAAGTAAACCTCATCCTAAACCTCTCAAACCTTCCGAAATCATTCTATTTCATCCAAAAATCCACTCAATTCCGAATCATCCAATCCAAACCCTAGGTTAGGCTTTGCCCCTCTGTTCATCAATCTCAGTTTCGAGTTCATCATCTTCAATGGAGCAGAGTCGTCCAAAGCGGGTCAAGACTACAGCAACGCGCATTCGAAGAAGGGAAACCGGCTCACCCTCCACTCGGGACCGCGGTGACCCCTATTATTCCCTCATTTTGCAAGAGACCCGGTTGGCAAAATTTCAAGGCCGCAAGCCTACATACATCAGGTATGCCGACTTAACCTGGTTAGCGGAACAAAACTTTAGTTTTCCGCATGACATGGAGGCTCAAGGAGCCGTTCAGTTTTTGGAATTGAAGGGACGCGTATACCCTGCTCTAGTTAGGGAATTTTACGCTAATTTTAGATACAAGGATGGCAAATATTGGTCCATGATTTCCGGTAATCTGTTTGAGATGAGTGAGGATTTATTTCTGAATGTTGGAGGTTTATCGTCGTCTGGTTTTGGAATAGGGGACTGTTCTTGGGTCAAGGACAATTTTGATCCCGTTGATGTGTATAAGTCATTCCTTCGGGGCCCTCATCTGTATATTCAGGGTCAACTGACCAAGGCAGGGTCACTTTCTGTTGAGAACAGGTTATTGCATTATGTTATTGCTTACATATTAGTGCAGCGGAACACTAATCATGCACAGCCTACTGTGAATGATTTGCGTTTCATGTACGCTGTAAAGAATAACGTGATGATCAATTGGCCTGAGGAGATTCTGAAAATCATGAACAGCGTTTCATTGTCTCAGTCCAAGCTGCTCCCGTATAGCATTTTCATATCCCGCATTGTTGATTATTTGCGCATTGACATTTCTGATACCATCATTACTGAGTACACTGATAAAGATCACTTGGTGGGTGAGAGTCTCATTCATAAGATGGGAATTTACAAGTATGGTACTACATGGCAGTATCAGGAGGACTATACCACCTTTGATCTGGACTTGTCGGATAATGAGCATCAGGAGGATTTGGGTAATCAGAATGCAACTAATCAGGGGGAGTCGTCTGGAACAGCACCTCAGAGCTCTGTGTTTGGTTTAGCTCAGATGGAAGCCATGGAACAACGACTTAACAACCGCATGGATCTGCACTTCCAAGGGCTGAAGGACTCTTATTTTGCAGGTATGGAGCAATACGAGGAACGTCAGAATGCCTACACCGATAACAAAATTCAGGAGCTGAGGACTATGATTCAGTCTACCGCTGAGGCTCAGAATGCCATGTTCTGCTCAGAATTTCAGAAGCTGTCTATGCTTATCCAGGGAAATCAGAACACTGCTGTGCCTGATGATCAGCCTGTCTATCCTCCGCCTCAACCTTAGTTTAGCTGACCTTAGACCTAGGTTATCCTATCCTTAGGTTTATTTTTATCTTGTGGCACCTTCTGGATTTAGTTATCGTTGTTGCTTTCAGAACTGATTCGTATTTTGCTATTTGTCTTTTATTTGACTTTATGGCCTGTACTATTTCATGACTTTCTTTACTCTTTATGCTATGCAAATGTTTGTGTTTTTGCTATAATTATGTCAAAATAGCTTATTTGCCTTAGTGAATGGATCTTGATCATTTGAGATTTAATAATGCTTACAATGCTTAATATTTGATTAAATCTTGCATGCCATTCTCACTTCTTATTAGCTATTTTTTGTCCAATAAAGCGCATTTGTTCAATTTACCCATAAATGAAACAGGTTAATTTGTTAAAACCCAAATTAATTCATTAACATTGTTTTATGATTAACTAATATCTCTTCCTAGCTTTTTTGACCTGGGTTATCTTTTTGATAATGTCAAAAGGGGGAGAAAGGTTGTTTTGTTGCTTCTCAATTGTGCAGGTTGATCGTTATAACAGCTTCCGATAAATGTGCGCATTCCATCAACCTTGCCAACACAATCTTCAAGCTTATTCATCAAGCAATTGTTACTTTAAAATTGATGAACTTGATGTAGAGTTTGTCATCATCAAAAAGGGGGAGATTGAAAGTGTGCATGTCAAGAGGAACACTTTGGAAAGCTCTCCTTGAACGTCATGGTTTTGATGAGGACAACGTGTGCCTAAAAGTGCTTGAAGATAACCAACAATCCAACGTGCTTAAGTCTTTTATTTGGTACTAGGCTTAGACTAGTTTCTAGTTTAAGTTGAGTCGAAGGCTTAGGGCACCTAAAACATGTCTCATATGCATTTATCTTTAAATCATTTCATCCATGAGATATGTTCATTTGATAATATGTTCATGCATTACATAAATACATGTATATATGCATTCTAGGCATAAAACTAAGTGTCAAACATGTATTATCTAAGTGCATAACATATTTGATGTTTTCTATTTGAAAATACATATTTTATTTAGTGTTAATCGATTAACCATACCTTTAATCGATTAACCCAACTGCTGTGTAAAGTGGTTGCCACTGGAACACGTTTTTGTAATGCAGTTAATCGATTAAAGGTTTACGTTAATCGATTAACCTAACTGATTTTTAAGTTGTTGAAACTGAAAAACTGAAAAACAGAATCAGTTATGATTTTTAGTCCCGTTAATCGATTAAGAAGGTATTTAATCGATTATCTGGGGTTCTGGACTGATTCTTTATAAACTGCGTTTTCAGAATTAATCTCATAAGTTGCATGTTGCATTTATTAGAGAGTTAGAGCATTCTACGTGTTAATTGCTGCATCTATTTGTTAATTGCATTAGTGAGTTTAGAAATGAGAGATTCCTTGCTTTAGGATTGAGTGCATTTCATGTTATAATCTCTCACGTTTTCCCTCACATGTTCATGCATATTTTGATGCGTTTTTTCATGAATTTTATGATTCTGTAACTTCTGTTTTCATAACTAATACTTGTCATTTCACATGTGTTTGTGTTAAATGTGCATTAGAGTAAAGCCTTCATGTTGTATTTGAGCTTAGGTATAGCTTAATATTACTCTTGTAATTCTTGTATAATTGTTGTGAAAGGGAATCTCTTGGTGTCGTATCACCAGTAGAGATTGTGTGTTTCTTCAAAGAGCAACAAATGGAAAACCTACAACAAAATGCGTGTTATCGAGGCATCAAAGGGATATATAAGAGCTTGCATAAAATCTTTGGAAAAAAAAACCAACTTCAAAGGAGGATCCTAATGAGGAATTTGTGGCAAGCACTAAGTGGCCCGAGGGATGATCATAAGACACAAGTGAGGAGGAAGAGAAGGAGGAAGATGAAGATTGAGAAAGCTCTTTCCGGTTTTCTCTTTCTCCTTGTATACATTTCTAAGTTAATTATTTTTCTTTTTGAATATGTGGTATTATGTTTTAATCTTGCTACTATGTTTTAAGTTGTTACTATGTTTTTAATTTATGTTATTTTTTGTGTTTAATTTAGTTTATATTTAGTAATATGTTATTTTTCTTTTAGAAAATTTCATATGCATCAAACATCTTCTTAAAAACAATTTTTCCATTGGCTTGAGGACAAGCCATCATTTAAAGAGGGGGAACATGGTTTAATGCATATGAATTTTTTAAAAGAAGTTAATAGTGTATATAAGATTGTATAGTTATTTAAAAAGTAATTTGATTGTCCTTAAAACGCAAAAAAAAATTCAAAACCGAAATCAAAGTGGCTAAATGAAAAAAAAATTTGTGGCATGATTATATGTTTAGAAATTGCTAAATATATCTTGACTTAAGATTTTATTGAGCAAAATGAGATATATGCTAAACGTTTTGTGAAAACATCACATAATGTCATAACTTGAAATTTTTTGCAAATGGAATTTAAAATTGTGTAACATAATCTTTGCAAACATTGTTTAAATCAAGAAGTGTAAATCCAAACCAAGTGAGGGAGTGAGCCAAACACGTGAGGATCAAAGTAAAATAACCATTTGATTTGTCTAGTTAAGCTCGTTTGAGTCTTTAAATCTCTTAGTTGCATAAAATTGATAGGAAGTGATCAATGCATGTTATTTCTTTAGTTGAACGAAATGACCAAAAATGTCTAACCAAAAATTAGGATTACCCTTTGATAAGCCCTTTTGAGCCAAAAAAAGTAAATCGAATTTTCAAATTATTCCATGAATCTGAAATTGAAATCAATGTTCAAAGAGAAGTAAAGAAGAAATTGGTGGACTTGGCTTCTAAGCTTCTTAAAAAGAAAAAAATAATTTTTTTCTTAATCTCTTTACAAAAAAAAAACAAAAAGTTGTAAAAGAAAGTGAAAAATAAAATGAGATTGAGAAATACAAAGAAAAGTAAAGAAGAAGCCAAGGTTCAAAACATCTAAGAGGTTGGAAAAGAAAATTATGGGAAAAAGTAGAGTGAAATACTTCATTGAGAAAATTTTACAAAAAGCTCTCATTACAACCGAAAACAAGACCTTAGTGATCCTTGATTGATTATGCAATTTAAGAGAATAGGTGAGACAAAGAGCAAGTTCAAATTACTACAATCAAATGGTTGAAAAATTGAGTGAAACACTTACTCCTTGAAGTTCCAATTTTGATCTTGTGTGCAAAGGCACTTTTTGATTGAAAAATATTTGCTTCGGTAAAATGTTACACACTTTTGATGAACAAAAGCATACATTTCATGTTTGAAGCATTATGTGCAAAATAATTCACAAATCATGAAAAAATCTCATTAAAAACATTTTCTGATCATGCTTAAGCAAATTTGGAATCATGTCAATCATATCTTTAAAAAATTAGCCAAGCTTTGAATTCGATTGTGCTTTACCATTTCTTTGAGGATAAACAAAGTCTTAAGTTGGGGGATTTGATAAGTGCCAAAAATGCCTAAAATTCATATACTTTTTATGGCACTTATACTTGGAAAAATTGTGAAAACCAACTTAAATCTACGCTTTTTGGAGAAAATATCACAATCTTGTATATATGCTTTGTGTATTTCTTTTGTATTATATTTTGTAGGATTTACGTGGAAAAAAGAAGAATTAATCAAATACAAACAAAGTGCTTAAAATAAGCCAAAATGACCCACAAATGATATGCTTAAGTATACAAACAAAGTGCTTTAAAACACTGCTACACTGTGCTATTATGAGGCCATAACTTAGATTCAAAATTTTGCCCCAATTTGCTTAATTGAAGATATGGGTGGTAGTAACTCCTCACCTTGATGGTTTTCAGTTCATTTCTCTAAATCTTAGTTTGATTAATTGATGATTGTCTCATTTTATTATGATCGTGACTTGTTTTTTTCCGGTTTACGACTTATAACCACTCTCCTTTCCCTAAGTTACCCATGTCGGTTTTTAACCTAACACTCTTATTTTTTATTTTCTTATTTTCGTTCTTATGTGTGTGAACACCCTCAAGTGTGGTAGTCTAATTTAATAGGATACACAAGACTTTTATGGGTCACAACTGAAGTTGTTTTATAAAGGCTCTTTGAAAGTGATACTATATGATCATGCCCCTTGCCCGGTTTAGAGATTTTTCATTTGTAGTGATTGGCATAACTTATGTAGTCCAAATAATCAATTCCAACATTGTCCCAATTTTTAGATTTTTTGATTTTTCCAATTAAAAATGGGATCGACCCAATAACTATCCAAGTTTGAGAAACTGGAGTTATCCTTTTGTTCAGGTTGTCCTGGTAGGCATAGTCTGGAGGGCGTCAGACTAGGAATCATCTCAAAATCTGCTCTAGAATGAGAGGTTTCAATATTTCCTTTTCTTTAGTGCTCCGTATTTCATGCACAACTCTTTAAAAAGAAATACTAAAAACAAAGATTGTGCATATTTGACAAGTGTTTGGGCTATAAGTGGTAATATGGTAATGATAGAATTTAATTTTTGTTTGGGCCCTGAAATTTGATGTGGCGATGTTGATAATTATGAAGAGAAAGGATGTTAGTCCATGAATTAAAGTTGACATATCGTATCACAATTTTACGAGTTTAGTGGAGTCAGCTTTTCTACCATGGTTTAGATCATACTCAAATCAATCCTCAAGAAGGTCTTCTAAAAATTGTATTGTCGTCTGGCTAATAGTTTCCAAGAAAAGGATATAAGACTAAAAAATATGTGTTCCCATACCAACATTTCTTCTTTACACTATTTTAATAGTTTTCTAACATAACATTCAAATATCAAATGAATTTTATGGTTTTATGGGTGAAGGCCTAATATCAAGACGCTATTTCTCCCAAGGGAAAATGAATAGTTCCTTCTTTGGTCATTCATAGGGCATTTTTATTTGCACTAACTTTTACCTGAAATATTTTTTGAGAATTCTCAATAGATTCTTTTTTCACACTTTGGTTGATGAATATTTTTATTTGAATTTCTTTGATGTAAGATAGGAGACATGGTGTGTGGATGATGTATTCACCTAATAGTTGAATGTCAGGAAAATAATTGAAAACTATCCTCCCTAGTTTATTGATAATTTGTGGGTAATTTAGAGAAAATATCTGTTGGAAATTTTCCATGAATAATTCTTAGATTGAATGCGGAAATCCTAATGATCAGGGCTTTGTTCCTATAACAAAATGTTTATGCCCATACATAAACCCAAATGGAACAACCCTGATCTAGACCGAAGAAACCTCAATTGATTTCATAGTGAAGAAGAAAAGCATACCTTGATTAGCCATTTGGAATTTCGAAGGTATGTGGGTATGATGATCTTCCAGATGATAGAGCCTGGTGGTTTTCCTTTTGCTTCTCTAGAGGGGAATGAGAAAGCCTAGGAGAGCTTATGTGATCTGATGGAGAGAGTGAACCTTATTGAATTGTAATGGTGAGTTTTTTGTCCTTCTGGATAACTCCTCACAATTCACCTTTATTCTCATCAGCCTACTCAACAAAACTTGTTGCTCTACAAATAGAGACCATAACCCATAAAAGTAACTGTAGCGGTTACTACTTAAGTTGCAATAATTCGAATTCAGTCCCTTCATCAAATCAGAAATTGCCTAAAGGTATCTACACTTATAATATTTCATGACAAATATGCCATTAACCACCAAATTAATTACTGAAGACCATTTTATATTTGGCTAATTAAATAATGGCCATAACACAATTATAGAATTATATTTGTGACCCATAAATTGTCAAAAATTCTAACAATCTCCCACTGGTCACATATACGATTCACCATACGTGTTATCCTTATTGTGCACTTAAATATTGCCATTATGACCCAGGCATACCCAAATTATCCCGTCCATTAGTCATGTCTCCATATCGAATCACAGTGAATTTTGCCATATCAATCATGACTAATTCAACAATGATCACCAACATTGACACAACTAAATGACATAGATTCAACATGAAATGTGTAGCATGAAAATCATATGAATATGACTTGAACCCCTAATTTCACCGTCTTCTTATCCTCTCATCTTCATCTACATGGCTTTGGCAGAGGGAACCATTCTTAGGTGGAACTGAGTTGGTCGTGCTGACACAATAATGGTAACACCTCGAGGTCGTCTTCTTCTTGGCTTCTAGTTGCTTCGTGATTAAGAGCGAAGTGCCGCTGGTTCGTGACGGCCCTGGTTCATGGCGGCGTAGGTCCTCCATTGACGGCGACTCGTGATGACTCTCGGTGGTGACGGAGGTTCGTGATGATGAAAAAGGATCACACCCGTAGGCAATTCATGGCCAGATCGAGGTGGCTTCGGGTCGGTAACGAACCCTACTCCATTTGTTTCGCATTATTATTTTTGTTGTTGTTTCTGATTCTCGTTATCACCACTGAGGTTAATTAAGGCTAAGGAGTGGATTGAATATGTGATTTCATTCAGTGGGGATAACATTAAGGTTGCTATTTGGCATCGGCACAAAACCTAGAGGATTTCGGTAACGATTTTTATCCTTTTCA
>NW_017716700.1:0-1412 GCF_001865875.1 Lupinus angustifolius
AATATATATATATATATATATATATATATATATTAATTTGTACCTACAATATACACTAATAAGTAATAAAACTATTTAAAATAAGTTGCCATACTGTTATTATAATAATTTATAGTTTTCTTTATGTATACTAGTGGGTTGACATATACTCTACATATTATAAATATTAAATATAATATATTGTGTTAGATGTCGTCATTTTTTTGGATTGGGTAATTTTTTCAATCTTATTTTTTTAAAATTGATTCGAACATAATTGTCTTGAAGTATATGAATTGATAAGAAAGTACCAGTAGGCCCTCGAAACAATATGTTTTTAAATTTAAAAAAATTGTGAAACAATGAAACTAATGTTCACTCTAAAAATAGGAAGTCATGTTGATTCTAATTATTTGTAAAAACATGATAAAATTGATTCGAACATAATTGTCTTGAAGTATAAGAATTGATAAGAAAGTACCAGTAGGCCCTCGAAACAATATGTTTTTAAATTTAAAAAAATTGTGAAACAATGAAACTAATGTTCACTCTAAAAATAGGAAGTCATGTTGATTCTAATTATTTGTAAAAACATGATACCTAATTTTATTAGACATATGATGATATGATGAGACATAAATGAAATTGAATAAAATTATATATGTTCAATTACTTACATGTCCTTTAGACATATTTTATATTTATATAGTAGTAAGAGCGTAGCAGAGATATAAAAATTATGCTTATTCAATTATATAAACACCAGTTAGGCATGTTTTTCATTTAAGATTAAAATCTCTGTACAGACAGTGTAAAGTTTTTTACACTGTCAGCACATCATCTAACATTGATTTGTATTATTTTTATTTGAGAATTAAGGGTAGTTAACAAATCAATGATGAATGATATGCTAACAGTGTAAAAACTATTTATACTGTGAGTGCATACATATTAAATCATTTTCCTTTATATAGTAGTATAAGTATATATACGATAAACATCAATGATATTTAATTTTTACCTCTAAGATATATTATATCCAAATTTCTATATTTAAACTAATTGTTAAATCGTATTGAATAAATGAACTAGTTGTTAAACGTTGGCAAAGTGAAAATGATCTGGTTTTGGGTATTGATAGATTGATAATATATTAATTTATTTTCATTATCATGGTAGCTATAACATTTTAGTACATAGCATAAAATCACGAATAATAGTTTCACGCGATTTCTTTACCAACCTTATCACAAACACAACGACCTTTTCTACAATAACAACATAATGGAAAAAGTCCTACATGACAAGAACAGTCATTGTCTATTTTACATAGATCCCCTGCATTAATTCCTATTTTTTGATCCACAACTTTATCCTCCAAACCTGAAAGTGAATTCTTATTAGTCAATAACTTTATTTATATATATATATAT
>NW_017716701.1:0-289 GCF_001865875.1 Lupinus angustifolius
GTCCTCATCCTCTTGTTCATCCTCATCCTCATCCTATCCTCATCCTTATCCTCAACCTCTTCCACATTCTCACCCTCATCCTATCCTCATCCTCGTCCTCGTCCTCATCCTATCCTAATCCTTATCCTCATCCTCAACCTCATCCTCATCCTCATCCTCATCCTCAACCACATCCTCATCCTCATTCTTATCCTTATCATAAATTCATCCTCTTCCTATCCTCATCCTCGCCTCCTCCTGTCGTCATCCTCGTCGTCATCCTCATCCTCATCCTCATCCTCATCCTCAA
>NW_017716702.1:0-202 GCF_001865875.1 Lupinus angustifolius
CTTCATCATCCTCATCCTATCCTCATCCTCATCCTCATCCTATCCTCATCCTCATTCTCATCCTCTTCCTCTTCCTCATCCTATCCATATCCTCAACCTCATCCTCTTCCAAATTCTCATCTTCACCTTATCCTCATATTCATCCTCATCCTCATTCTCGTCCTCATCCTCATCCTATCCTCATTCTCATTCTCGTCCTCAT
>NW_017716703.1:0-532 GCF_001865875.1 Lupinus angustifolius
TCCTCATCCTCATTCTCGTCCTCATCCTATCCTCATCCTCATCCTCTTCCTCATTCTCATCAAATCCTCATCCTCATACTCGTCCTCATCCTATCCTCGTCCTCTTCCTCATCCTCATCCTCATCCTATCCTTATCCGCATCCACATTCTCATCCTCATCCTCTTTGTCAACCACATTGTACTCCTCATCCTACCCTCATCCTCATTCTCGTCCTCATTCTATACTCATCCTCGTCCTCATCCACATACTATCCTCATTCTCATTCTCGTCCTACTCATATCCTCGTCCTCATCCTATCCTCATCCTCATTCTTGTCCTCATTCTCATCCTCTTCCTCATCCCCATCCTATCCTCATCCACATCCTATCCTTATTCTAGTCCTCATCCTATACTCATTCCCTTTCTCGTCCTATCCTCATTCTCATTCTCGTCCTCATCCTATCCACTTCCTCAAACTCATCCTCATCCTTATCCTCATCCTCATCCTCATCCTCATCCTCATCCTCATCCTCATCCTCATCCTCATTCTCG
>NW_017716704.1:0-777 GCF_001865875.1 Lupinus angustifolius
CCTCCTCATCCTCATCCTCCTCCTCATCCTCATCATCATCCTCATCCTGTCCTCTTCCTAATCCTCATTCTACTCCTCATCCTATCCTCATCCTCATTCTCGTTCTAATCCTATCCTCTTCCTCATCCTCGTGCTCATCCTATCCTTATCCTCATTCTCGTCCTCACCCTCATCCTCTTCCTCCTCCCCATCCTATCCTCATCCTGATCCCCATCCTATCCTCATCTTCATCGTCATTCTCGTCCTCATTCTATCCACTTCCTCATCCTCATCCTCATCCTATCCTCATCCTCATCCTCATCCTCATCCACATCTTATCCTCATCCTCATCCTCGGGCTTATCCTATCTTCATCCTCATCCTCATCCTCTTCCTCATTCCTGTCCTCATCCTCATCCTCTTCCTCATACCCATCCTATCCTCATCCTCATCCTCTTCCTCATCCCCATCCTATTCTCATCCTCATCCTCATTCTAGTCCTCATCCTATCCGCTTCCTCATCCTCATCCTCTTCCTCTTTCGCATCCTCTTCCTCATCCTATCCTCCTCCTCCTTCTCGTCCTCATCCTCCTCCGCATCCTATCCTCATCCTCATTCTACTCCTCATACTATCCCCATGCTCATCCTCACTCTTATTCTCGTCCTCATCCTTTTCCTCATCCTCATCCTCATCCTCATCCTCATCCTATCCTCATCCTCTTCCTCATCCTATCCTCATCCTCTTCCTCATGCCCATCTTATCCTCATCCTCCTCCTCTTCCTCATCCCCATCCTATCC
>NW_017716705.1:0-480 GCF_001865875.1 Lupinus angustifolius
ATCCTATCCTCATCCTCATCCTCATCCTATCCTATCCTCATCCTCTTCCTCTACCTCATCCTCATCCTCTTCCTCATTCTCATTCTAATCTTATCCTCATCCTCATTCTCGTCATCATCCTATCCTATCCTCTTCCTCATCCTCGCCCTCATCCACATCCTATCCTCATCCTCATCCTCATCCTCATCCTAACCTCATCTTATCCTCATTCTCATCCTATCCTCATCCTCATTCTCATCCTTATCCTATCCTCTTCCGCATCCACATCGTCATCCTCCTCCTCATCCTCATCCTCATCCTCTTCCACATTCTCATACTCATCCTATCCTCATCCTCAACCTAAGCTCACCCTAATCATCATCCTTATCCTTATCCTTATCCTTGTCCTCATCTTCATCCTAATCCTCATCTTTATCCTCAACCTTATCCTCATCCTCAGCGTATCCTCATCCTCATCCTATCCTCAACCTCATCCTCATG
>NW_017716706.1:0-856 GCF_001865875.1 Lupinus angustifolius
TCCTCATCCTCATCCTCCTCCTCATCCTATCCTCATTCTCATCCTCGGCCTATCCTCATTCTCATCCTCATCCTCATCCTCATCCTCATCCTCATTCTAACCTCATCCTCATCCATATCCTCATCCATATCCTCATCCTCATCCTCCCCTTCATCCAATCCTTATCCTCATCCACATTCTCTTCCTCTTCCTATCCTCATCCTCATCCAATCCTCATCCTCATCCTCATCCTATCCTCATTCTAATGCTCGTCCTCATCCCCTCATCCACATCCTCATCCACATCCTATCCTCAACCTCATCCTCATGCTATGCTATCCTATCCTCATCCTCATCCTCGTCCTCATTCACATTCTATCCTCATCCTCATGCTCGTCCTCATCCTATCGTCATCCTCATCCTATCCTCAGCCTCATCCTCATCCTATCCTCATCCTCATTCTCATCCTCATCCTATCCTCATCCTCATCCTCATCCTGATTCTCGTCCTCATCCTATCCTCATTCTCATCCGCGCTTGCTCATCCTCATCATATCCTCATCCTCGTCCTTGTCCTCATCCTCATCCTCGTCCTCGTCCTATCCTCGTCCTATCCTCATCCTCATCCTCGTCCTCATCCTATCCTATCCTCATCATCATCCTCATTCTCGTACTCATCCTCATCCTCATCCTCGTCCTATCCTCATCCTCATTCTCATCATATCCTCTTCCTCATCCGATCCACATTCTCATCCTCATCCTCATCTTCCTCCTCCTCCTCCTCATCCTATCCTTATCCTCATCCCTCATCCTCTTCCAAATGCTCATCCTCATCCTATCATCATCCTCATCCTCATTCTCGTCCTCATCCTCATCCTC
>NW_017716707.1:0-661 GCF_001865875.1 Lupinus angustifolius
ATACTCATCGTAAGCCTCATCCTCATCCTCATCCTCCTCCTCCTCCCTTCCTCATCCTCATCCTCTCGTCCTCATCCTATTCTCATCCGCATCTTCATCCACATCCTCTCCGCATCCTCATGCTCGTCCTCATCCTTATCCTCATCCCTAATCCTCTTCCAAATGCTCATCCTCATCCTATCATCATCCTCATCCTCATTCTCCTCCTCATCCTTATCCTCACCCTATCCTCATGCTCATTCTCGTCCTCATTCTATCCTCATCCTCATCCTCTTCCAATCCTCATCCTCCTTCTCATCCTATCCTCTTCCTCATCCTCATCCTCATCCTCATCCTCATCCTCATCCTCCTCCTCCTCCCTTCCTCATCCTCATCCTCTCGTCCTCATCCTATCCTCATCCGCATCTTCATCCACATCGTATTCGCATCCTCATGCTCGTCCTCATCCTGTCCTCATCCTCATCCTCATCCCCATCCTATCATCATCCTCATTCTCATCCTCATCGTAAGCCTATCCTGGTCCTCATCCTATCCTCGTGCTCGTCCTCATCGTATCCTCATCCTAATTCTCTTGCTCATCCTATCCTCATCCTCGTCCTCATGCACATCCTATCCTCGTCCTCATACTCGTCCTCATCCTATCCTCATCCTCATCCTCATC
>NW_017716708.1:0-473 GCF_001865875.1 Lupinus angustifolius
TCATCCTATCCTTATCCTCATTCTCGTCCTCATCCTCATCCCCATCCTATCCACATCTTCTTCCTCATCCCTATCCTATCCTAATACTCATCCTATCCTCTTCCTCATCCTCATCCTCATTCTCGTCCTCATCCTATCCACGTCCTCATCCTCATTCTCTTCCTCTTCCTCATCCTCATCCTCATCCTCATCCTATGCTCCTCCTCATCCTTATCCTATCCTCATTTTCATTCTCGTCCTCCTCCTATCCTCATTCTCATCGTCATCCTCATGCTCATCCTTTTCCCCATCCTCATCCTCATCCTCATCCTCTTCCTCATCCTCGTCCTCATCCTCCTCCTCATCCTATCCTTACCCTCATCCACATTCTCATCCTCATCCTATCCTCTTCCTCACCCTCTTCCTAATCCTCATTCTACTCCTCATCCTATCCTCATTCTCATTCTCGTCCTCATCCATTCCTCATCCTCATC
>NW_017716709.1:0-209 GCF_001865875.1 Lupinus angustifolius
CTCTTCCTCAACCTCATCCTCATGCTCGTCCTCATCCTATCCTCATCCTCCTCTTCATCCTATCCTCATCCTCATTCTCGTCCTCATCCTCATCCTCTTCTCATCCTCCTCCTCATCCTGTCCGTATCCTCATCCTATCCTCCTCCTCATCCTCATCCTCATCCTATCCTCCTCCTCATCCTCATCCTATCCTCATTCTCATTCTCGTC
>NW_017716710.1:0-912 GCF_001865875.1 Lupinus angustifolius
CTCTTCCTCATCCTCATCCTCCTCCTCTTCATCCTATCCTCATTCTCAACCTCCTCCTATCCTCATCCACATCCTCATCCTCGTCCTAATCTCGTCCTCATCCTCATCCTCATCCTCATCCCCATTCTACTCATCCTAATCTCGTCCTCATCCTCATCCTGTCCTTATCCTCATCCACATTCTCATCCTCATCCTATCCTCATCCTCATCCTCATTCTACTCCGTATCCTGTCCTCATCCTCATTCTCGTCCTCATCCTATCTTCATCCTCTTCCTCTTCCTCATCCTATCCTCCTCCTCATTCTCGTCCTCATCCTATCTTCATCCTCTTCCTCTTCCTCATCCTATCCTCCTCCTCATTCTCGTCCTCATCCTATCTTCATCCTCTTCCTCTTCCTCATCCTATCCTCCTCCTCATTCTCGTCCTCATCCTATCTTCATCCTCTTCCTCTTCCTCATCCTATCCTCCTCCTCATTCTCGTCCTCATCCTATCTTCATCCTCTTCCTCTTCCTCATCCTATCCTCCTCCTCATTCTCGTCCTCATCCTATCCTCATCCTCCTCCTCATCCTATCCTCATCCTCCTCCTCATCCTATTCTCATCCTCATTCTCATTCTACACCACCTCCTATCCCCATCCTCATCCTCATCCTATCCTCATTCTCTTTCTCATCATCATCCTATCCTCCTCCTTATGCTCAACCTCTACCACATCCTCATCCTCATCCTTATCCTATCCTCATCCTCATCCACATCCTCCTCCTTCCCTCTTCCTTATCCTCATCCACTTCCTCATCCTAGTCCTCATCCTATCCTCATCCTATCCTGATCCTCATCGTCATCCTCATTCACGTGCATCCTATCCTCATCCTCATCGTCCTCCTCATCCTCATTCATGTCCTCATCCTATCC
>NW_017716711.1:0-253 GCF_001865875.1 Lupinus angustifolius
TCCAAAAATTAACACTCAAACCATCACCAACTAGCTAGATAGAATTGATGCTTACTTGAAGCCAATTATCACAGATTCCAGGCCATATAGAGGATTTAGAGTATTTAGGAGTTGTGTGTCCCTGGAAATTGAACTTAGATCTAAAGAAAATTGCCCAATCCAGATTAGAAGTTTTGAGCTCCCAAGTTAGCTTCAACAGATAGGCCTTGTTTAAGCATTTGAAAGATTTAATTCCAAGACCCCCCTCTTCCAT
>NW_017716712.1:0-281 GCF_001865875.1 Lupinus angustifolius
GCTAGGAGATTGTAAGTTCATTGGGCCAGTGATGGTTGAAAGCTTGTTATCAATCACAAGCTTAGTGATACCTCTACTAAGCACCTCCTCAGCAAGACAGAAGAGAATAGGTGATAAAGGGTCCCCTTGCCTCACACCCCTGCAACAATTGAAGAACCCTATGTTATGACCATTGACATTGATAGAGAGTTTGGCAGAATGAAGGATTAGAGATATCCATTTGATGAAGGTTTGGTTAAAACCAAAAGTCTTGAGAGTTTGGAGGAGGAAATCCCACTCAA
>NW_017716713.1:0-202 GCF_001865875.1 Lupinus angustifolius
CATAGCCATCAGGACCAGGGGCACTGTCCTCATTCATATCAAAAACAGCACTCTTTATTTCAACATCAGTGGGAATAGAGGAAATCATGAGGTTGTCAGCCTCATTAACCAGAGTAGGGATAACCTCCTGAATCAAATTATTAGAGGTCACTAAATTAGGAGAGGCAAATAGGTTAGTGTAGTAATCAAGAGCATGAGTGGC
>NW_017716714.1:0-511 GCF_001865875.1 Lupinus angustifolius
GCCAGGTCCTCCTGATGGTAGAGTTGATCAGAAGGACCAGAGTCCCTGATGCAGTTTTGTACTTGGTCAACATTGTTCTTAGCCAGAGTGACCTTGTGATGAATGTTCCCAAATACTGTTTTGTTCCAGTGCTTGAGCTCATTTTTTAGGATAATGAGTTTTTGAGTAAGGATGTACATAGGACAGCCAGTGATTCTAGTGTTCCAAGTGTGACTCACCACTCTTTTGCAGTCCTCATTATGAAGCCACATTTTGTGGAACCTAAAGGATGAAGGCCTTGGAGGAATATCACTGACTAGAGTAAGCATCAGAGGGTGGTGATCAGAAGCCAGTCTAGGCAAAGAGCAGCAGGACACTAGGTTCCAATTATTAATCCAATCATCATTGCAGATAGCTCTATCCAATCTTCTCTCAGTGTTAGCAGCCCCAAGTCTTCTATTAGTCCAAGTAAAATTGGCACCAATGGTGGGAATATTGATTAACAAATTGTCATCTAAGAATCTATTGAATT
>NW_017716714.1:516-2102 GCF_001865875.1 Lupinus angustifolius
TGAATTCAGTGCAGGAAATCCTATTAGGTAGAGAGGGACCTCTGCATTCATAGGCTCCCAAAACAGCATTGAAATCTCCTATGAGACACCAAGGTCCCTGATGATTGACCATATCCTCATGTAGATTGAGCCAAAGACTTCTTCTAACTGCATAGCTAGTATGAGCATAAACCGCACCTATAAAAGATAACCTGTTATCCTTCATCACAGAAATAGAAAAGTGTTGGTTGGAAGTTCTGATCACAGAAGGGTCCATATCTAATCTGCAAAGACCCCAAAGAGAAGGGCTTAACTCAGGTCTGTCATTAGAGGCAAAGACCTTAAGATTAAGGGAGTTCCAAAATGATAAATGAACTACATCAAAGTGTATCATGGGTTCAGCAAGAAAAATCAAGTCAGGTTTATTAGTATTGCAAATTTTTTTCAAAACAAGTCTAGTTTTGGGATTACCAAACCCCCTGCAATTCCAGTACAAAACTATCATTGATTATTTGTCAAGAGCCCACCCCTTCAGGTATAATGAATTTTTTCAGTATTGCTTCTCCTTCTCAACTTCTTTTTCTTAGACTTGCTAAGAACAGTGGTGAAAGTTTCCTCCTCTGAGCATTCCTCATCATTAGCCCAAAGCTTACCTATTATTCTCATATCATTGGCTGCCACAAGGTTAGCTATTTCTGCAGTTTCCTGAACTATTGCATTATCACACGGATTAGCCTCATTTTCCTCAACTGATTCAGGGATGCCTTCACTAGACCCTGGAGAGTCAGATTGATTCATGTCTTTTGGTGATTCAGGATTCACCATGTCCATGAGATTATCATTTCTCTCAACCTCCAAATCAATGACTAAATCACTGATTTTGATTTCCCCCTCACCTTTGCCCAAGTGAGGCATATCATGATTCTTTACAACCTCCTCAGAAGCTTGTTTTTTCACCCTCGGTTTTCTTGTGTCATCAGCTTTGGCATTGGTGTTCTTCCTACACTGAAATTCAGTATGACCAATAGCTTGACAATGATGACAGAAAGCTGGAAGATTCTCATACTCAATTGCCACAAAAAAAGCAAAATTGTCTCTTTCCACCAATATTTGGTCAGGGAGGTGGCTTTTTAGATTGAGCTCCACTAAAACCTTAGCAAAGTGCCCAAATGTTCTGTTATGAGTTGCTTCATCTAGAGATATTGGGGTTCCTATTCCTCCTGCTATAGAAAACAGAATCCTTGGATTCCAATACTCCTGAGGCAGATTGTGTATCTTCACCCAACATTGGGTGTGAGATTGTTTCTGGAGTGCAGGGTTAAAATCAGGGGTCCATAGGAACATTCTCAGGAACCCCGGTTTTAAGCTCCATGAGCCAATGGCACAAATCATGCGCATATCTTCCAGAGAAGCAAAAGAAAACTCATAGAACCCTTTCCCTAGGGAGACCATGGACCATTTGCCAATCATGTTCCAAAGTGGCAACAGTTTGGATCTCAGATCTGTGAACTTGAGAGGAGTGTCTCCTTTGGACATTATTAACCTTCCATGGAGGTGAGTCTTGCACCTCTGGATCCCTTCCTGATAATCAACCTCAGGGATTTTGA
>NW_017716715.1:0-316 GCF_001865875.1 Lupinus angustifolius
AATGTTGGAGTCGGGTTTGAATCTAGAAGAAAGTGCCATGGAATGATTGATGCCATGATTAGCAAGAAGTGGATGAAGAAGGTGAAGAAGTCAACCTAGATTTTCAGAGGTTTTTCGCCACATGTGTTATTGTTTTTCATCACTTCTTCATTTCCATCAAATCAGATTATAGGTTAATTTTTAGCTCATACATATATCAGCAATATAATAATGTCTGGAAGATTTACAATTATGGGATAAACTACTACTATATAAAAACTAAGAAATTATGAGACAAGTTTAATTATCTATAATTCTTATTTCTCCAAGTTACTTA
>NW_017716716.1:0-407 GCF_001865875.1 Lupinus angustifolius
TTCTCGTCCTCATCATTTCCTCTTCCTCATCCTCGTCCTCATCCTCCTCTTCATCCTATCCTCATTCTCATGCTCCTCCTATCCTCATCGTCCTCCTCTTATCCTCTTCCTCGTCCTCATCCTCTTGCTCAGCCTCATCCTCATCCTATCCTCATCCTCATTCTCGTCCTCCTCTTTTCCTCATCCTCGTCCTCATCCTAATCCTTATCCGCATCCTTATCCTCATCCTAATCCACTTCCTCATCCTCATCTTCATCTGATTTTCATCCTCATCCTATCCTCATCCTTGTCCTCATCTTATCCTCATCCTCATTCTCGTCCTCATCCTATCCTTATCCTCTTCCTCATCCTCATCCTATCCTCATCCTCATGCTCGTCCTCATCCTCCTCCTCATCCTATCCTCATC
>NW_017716717.1:0-261 GCF_001865875.1 Lupinus angustifolius
TATCCTCATCCTCTTGCTCATCCTCATCCTCATCCTATCCTCATGCTCATTATCGTCCTCCTCTTATCCTCATCCTCGTCCTCATCCTCTTCCTCATCCTCATCCTCATCCTCTTCCACATCCTCATCCTCATCCTCATCCTCATCCTCATTCTCATCCGAATCCACTTCCTCATCCTCATCTGAATCCACTTCCTCATCCGAATCCTATTTTCATCCTCATCCTATCCTCATCCTCGTCCTCATCCTATCCTCATCCTCA
>NW_017716718.1:0-8166 GCF_001865875.1 Lupinus angustifolius
TGAGGACGAGAATGAGAATGAAGATAGGATGATGAGGGGCCAAATAAGTCTATGTGTAGTAACTACAATGGTCTATTGGAAGAAACCATGTGCTTAGGTTTAAAAGAAGTCTTTGTTTGTTTACCCATTTGACAAGCTAACAAACTTCATTTTGAGTAAACCAACAACTAAATCTTTCTTTATGAGTTTATTCAAATGGTCCATATGAATATGAGCAATTCTCCTATTCCAAAGCCATGCATCATGATTATCATTAGAAACTAAACATGTTATTGGTAAAGAGGAATCTATGTCAATAATATATATATTATTTATCCTTTTACCAATGAGTTTAGAGTTTTGAGAATTCTTACTTTCGATGATGCACTTATCCGTGTAGAATTGATGCTTAGAAGGTTGTGTTTGAGTCCTTCAACATAGTTGAGGGTAGCATGCCAATTCTACCAACTCCAAGTATTTTTCCTTTGTTGTTGTCACCATATGTGACACAGCCTTTGTCCCTTGGAGTAAGGACATAGAACGTATTTCTATCTCCCGCCATGTGCTTTGAGTAGCTGCTGTCCAAGTACCATAAGTTGTAGGCGACTCTCAAAGTATCCTTCAAAACATGTTAAGTTTTATTAAGTACCTAATATTCTTTGGGTCCTACATGGTTAGTACATTTCTCAACCCATCTATAATGACCTAGGGGTACACCATATTTTCTAATTATGCAAGTATTTGGTGTATGCCCATGGTTTTTACAATATGTACATGTGGATTGATGGTTATGTATCCTAGATTTATCATTACTATGTTCAAATGCATCGATACGTTGTTTATGAAAATTTATCTTTATTGAGACACTTTGTTTCTTAGAAACATGGCTTGTTGAATAGCGAAGACCTCTTCGGTCTGTTGAGTGTCTTTGATCATTAATGATCTTTTTCATACTTTTACTACTCTTTTTCAGTTTATTAAGTTTAAGACTTAATATTGAAACTTTATTTTCAAGAGCAATGCAGTTTTAACATGAAGATGATGAGGGTTTGTTTCTAAATACATCTAACTCAGTGTTTTTAGAAACATTTTTGTGAGTTTGACATATTCATCATGCAAGTCATTATATGCATATCGTAATTCAAAATAATATAGTTTAGCATCCTTTACCTCTTCATCATCAGAATGATGAGATGCCATTAAAGAGATATGCGATTGTTCTTCATTTTCTTGTTCAGAGGTGGAACTAGTATCATTGTCTTCCCAAGCAATATATGCTCTTTGTCCAGTCCTCATTTCATTCTTCCCTTTGAAAGAATTATTTTTCAGGTTTGGACAATCCATCTTTATATGACTAGGCTTGCCACATCCAAAGCATGTGAAGTTTTACTTTGAAGTGGAGGCGTCATTGTTCTTAGTGATTCCTCATTTGTCCATTTTTAGCATCCTTATTACTTTTAAGGAACTTGATGAACTTCTTTAGAAGAAGACTCATGTCTTCTATCTCTTCCTTCTCAGATTCATCTTCTGATGATTCGTATTTGTCTACTTTCGCCTTGAGAGAGATATTCTTCTTTTTCTTCTCTTGCTCTTCATGTTGGTCAAGTTGGCTGAGTTCTAATTCATGTTCCTGCAATTTACCAAACAAAGCAGCCAATGACATTTTTGATAAACTTTTCTTTTCAGAAATGGTTGTTACATTTGGTTGCTAGTGATCTTAGAACCTTCAAATTCAAGTAACTATTTGATAGTACCTTACCAAGTACAATAAGATGATTTGTGAGGTGAGTAAATCTCTTTTGAAGATCCATAATTTTCTTACCAATTGTAAGACTAAGATTGCAACTAAGACAGGAGGGAGGTAAATTAGTTGACTTAAAATTATGGCCACTTTTTTCTGCAAAATTAAGAGTTAAGTGTAGCGGAGAAATTATGTAGAAAATTACCAAGTAAAAAATCAAGAGATAAAGGAGAAGAGAGTACACCGAAATTTTATACTGGTTCACCTTCTTGTCCACTAAAGGCTACGTCCAGTACTCTAGCAGCACAAGAGATTTCTTCACTAAATATTATGAGTTGTAATTATTATATCTCACTCTAAGACCTCTATGTACCTTACACACTTACTATTACTTATGTCACTCTTGAAAAACACCTTTTCAAGTGACTCTATCCCTTTTCTTATCACCTAGTGAAAGAAATATTTCTGAAATTTCAAAGAAGAATTTACAACAATGGCAGGATTGAGTTTACAAGTTTGAAATGTAATAGCACTTGCAATCCGATAACTCTTTGTATACTAAGTAATAATGCTATTATATGTTTCTAAAACTTTAAAACATTTTACTTTAAGCAGCTAAGAAAATTCACTTAGAAAGTTTAAGAACAAGTTATAAAAAAGTGCAGAAAATATTTCAAAGAAATTTCATAATTATGTTTGAATGTTTGTGTAAGAGTTGTTAATTTGGTTCTGAGTTTCAATGCCTTTAAATAGGCTTTCCAACCAGCCATAACACCTCTTTTAAAGGGTAGAAATTGTTTAGAATGAAACCATTTCATTTGGGATGAAAACCATTCATTTTGAAATCTGAAAACTGATGCAACAGTTCTTAGTAATCGATTACAGCCTTGAATAATTGATTACTCAAACACGTCCAAATGGGTATTTAAAATTTAATTAGAGTAATCGATTACAAAATTTTAATAATTGATTACTCTACATAGTTTTTGTTGGGTACTAGTTTTCTCACTTATGTAACCTGTTACTTCGATATAGTAACATGTTACACACTATTTTTGAAAATTGTTTTGTTTATACTTGAAGTGTTTCAATTTTCTTAAAAATAGTTTGAGCATTACTACTATTGTCTATTCGAGAGTATATGATAGAAGTGCCTTTTAGACGTAGACTAATTGGCCTTGAAGCTTTGTCTTCATAAGTATTCTTCCTTTTCTTATTTTTGGTGATGTTGGTGTCTTCATCAAAACCATGTCAATGTCAAGATCAAAGATCTTCTTCATAATATTATATTGTTGTTTTGTTCTTCTAGTTCATGCACTGTTATGCCTTTTGATATTATACATAGTGATATTTGGATCTCTCCCGTTTTTAGTTCTTCGGGCCACTGATATTATATGTTGTTTTTGGATGATTACTCTAATTTTTTGTAGACATTTCCTTTATCTAAGAAGTCTCAATTTCTTTCCACTTTTCTATCTTTTCGAGTTTTTATCCACACTCAATTTGAATGAGGCATAAAGAACATTCAATGTGATAATGGTGGGTAATTTAATAATGGACCTTTCTGGAAATTTTTTAAACAAATGGGATAGCCTTTCGACTATCTTGTCCACATACTTCATCACAAAATGGAAAAGCTGAGAGAAAAATTCGTACCATTAACAACATTATTCGTACACTTATGATCCATGCGTCTCTACCACCTTCATTTTGGCATCATGCTTTACATATGGCTACTTATCTTCTTAACATTCTTCCAAGTAAACCATTATCCTATCAAACGCCTCCCGAGGTTCTTTATCAAAAGGACCCTTCATATTCTCATCTTCGAGTTTTTGGGTGCTTATGTTATCCGCTTTTTCCCTCTACTTCCATAAACGAACTTCAAGCATGTTCCACTCCATGTGTCTTTTTGGGGTACCCATCTAATCATTGTGGTTACAAGTTCTATGATTTGTCCTCACGCAAAATAATAACAAGTCACCATGTCATTTTTAATGAGACTCAATTCCCTTTTGCTAAACTGCACACTCCACAACCTAACACTTATGGTTTTATGGATGATACAACATCCCCTTACTTGATCCACCATTTGACATCCCGACCAGGCAACAACCAACTAGCCCAACCTGTATTGAAAAACCCACAACCTATTGCACCTCTTATACCTCTTACTCACCCACCCTCACAAGGCCCAACCAATGCATCTTCACTTCAATCTCAGAGTCCTCTCCAATTTCGGAATTCAAACCTGTCACACGTAATCAACATGGGATCTTCAAAGAAAACGCCAAATTAATCTTCACACTACAGTAACTAATTCCCCTCTGCCATGTAACCACGTGTTTTCCCTTCGTGACCCGAATTGGAAACTGGCTATGGATGATGAATATAATGCTCTTATTAAAAATAAGACGTCGGAATTGGTACCTCGTCCACATAATGTTAATATCATTCAGTCTATATGGGTTTTTACACATAAAGAAAACTCTAATGGTGTTTGTGAGAGGCATAAGGCCCGTCTTATAGGTGATGGTAAAACTCAGCAGGTTGGCATAGATTGTGGTGAAACTTTTAGACCGGTCGTCAAACCAACAACTATTCACACTATTCTCAGTTTAGCTCTTTCTAAAGAATCGCTCTTTCAAAAACTAGACATGAAAAACCCCTTCTTTCATGGAGCACTAAAAGAGACTGTGTACATGCATCAACCCATGGGTTTTAGGGATCCAACTCATCCCAATCATGTATGTTTGTTAAATAAGTCTCTATACGGACTTAAATAAGCACCTCGGGCGTGGTACAACCGCTTTGCTCATTATGTTTCTCTTATTGGGTTTTCTCATAATACTTCTTATCATTCCTCTAAGACTCTTCGCATATCTATCATATCCCTTCTTAGCTCAGAATTTGCTATGAAGGACCTGGGGCCATTGAGTTATTTTTTGAGTATAGTTGTTACTCGTCATGCAGGTGGTCTATTCTTATCTCAGTGTAAGTATGCATATGAGATTATTGAACGAGCTGGCATGTCATCTTGTAAGCCCACTTTTACTCTGGTTGACACAAAACCAAAGCATAGTGCTAATTCCAGCACCCCATATGCCGATCCATCTTATTACAGAAGCCATGCAGGGGCACTTCAGTATCTCACGTTCATGCGACCGGATATTGCTTATGTTGTACAACAAGTGTGTTTATTCATGCATACCCCGATGGAGGAACACATGAATGCTCTCAAGCGTATTGTGCGCTACATTCATGGCACTCTTCATCATGGCTTGCATCTCTATCCATCTTCCACATCCACTCTTCTTTCTTATACAGATGTTGATTGGGTGGATGTCCGGATACAAGACGTTCCACATCTAGTTATTATGTATTTCTTGGTGATAATTTAATTTCTTGGTGCGCAAAACACCAAGCTACTGTGTCACGGTCTAGTGCGGAGGCAGAATACCAAGGCGTTGCCAATGTGGTCTCTGAGTCTTGTTGGTTATGGAACCTTCTTCTGGAGCTTCATTGTCCTATTCAGAAAGCTACCTTGATCTATTGTGATAATATTAGTGTGATATATCTTTCTGGGAATCCTGTTCAACAGCAATGCACAAAGCATATGAAGATGGATATTCACTTTGTATGAGAAAAGGTTGCTCATGCGGATGTTCGAGTGTTACATGCTCTATCCCGTTATCAGATTGCAGATATTTTTACAAAAGGCCTTCCATTGGTTCTATTTGAGGATTTTAAGAACAATCTCAGTGTTCGACCATCTCCTGCTAAGAATGTGAGGGTTTGTTAGAATATATGTAAATATAATCTATATCTTCTCATAATGTTAGTGATAATTAGTTTCCTATTATGTAGAAATTAGTTCCTGATTCTTAGCATAGAATCTCTCTTTTGTAATGGTTATATATAACCACACAATCATCATAATGAAGGCAAGAAATCATATTCTTTTGATACACTAAACAACATCAAATAATTATCATAAGAAAAATTGACAGCCTATTAATTTTAAATAATTCCCTATAAAAGATAAACAACACATTAAGTTTAATAAAGTACAAAAATAAAAATGTTGGTCCTGACTCGAGGGTCTTAAGCGGTTTCTTTCTTGGTCTAAGTACACCCTGTTGGATTTCTCTGTATAATCCTTTAAACTGAATGCGAAAAACCTAATGATCAGGACTTTGATTCTATAACAAAATGTTTGTGCCCATACATAAACCCAAATGGAACAACCCTGATCTAGACCGAAGAAACCCGGATTGAGTACATAGTGAAGAAGAAAATCATACCTTGATTAGCCATTTGGAATTTTCAAGGGTATGTGGGTACGAGGATCTTCCAGATGATAGAGCCTCATGGTTTTCCTTATGCTCCTTTAGAGGGGAATGAAAATCCAAGGAGAGTATGAACTTATAGAATTCTGATGGGTTTTGTAACCTTATTGACAACTCCTCATCAATTTATCTTTTATCTCATCAGTTACTCAACCAAACATGTTACTCTACAAATGGATATCATAACCCATAGAAGTAACCTTAGCGGTTACTACTTAAGTTGCAATAATTCTAATTCAATCCCGTCCTCAAATCAGAAATTGCCAGAAGGTATCTACACTTATAATATTTCATGACACATATGCCATTAGCCACCAAATTAATTCCTGAAGACCATTTTATATTTGGCTAATTAAATAATGGTCATAACACAATTATAGAATTATATTTGTGACCCATAAATTGTCAGAAATTCCAACAATCTCCCACTAGTCACACATATGATTCTTCGTACGTGTTATCGTTATTGCGCGCTTAATTGCCATTATGACTTAGGCATATCCAAATTATCCCGTCTATTAGTCCTGTCTCCATATCAATCATGAGTAATTCAACAATGATCACCAACATTGACACAACTAAATGACATAGATTCATCATGAAATGTGTAGCATGAAAATTACATGAATATGGTCTGTACATGTCAATTTTCAACTGGTTCTACTTGCTCTGTACATGTCAATTAGTGGCAAGCAGTATGTCATCCACATACAAGAGCAAGAAAATATACTTGCTCCCACTGAACTTGTGATACACATAATCCTCGACTGAATTCATCTCAAAACCAAAAGAGAGAATCACCTCATAAAATTTGTGGTACCACTGACGAGACGCCTGCTTTAGCCCATAAATGGATTTTGTCAATTTGCAAACCATATTCTTTCGGTCTCCTGTTATAAAGTTTTCTAGTTGCACCATATAAATCTTTTCATCAATGTTTCCATTGAGAAAAGCTGTCTTGACATCCATCTGATGAAGCTCCAAATCATAATGTGATACAACAGCCATGATTGTTCTGAGAGAGTCTTTCAATGAAACTGGAGAGAAAGTCTATTTATAGTCAATCCCTTCCTTCTGAGTAAAACCCTTAGCTACAAGACGCGCCTTAAACCTCTCCACATTACCATTAGAATCCTGCTTGGTCTTAAATATCCATTTGCCACCAATGGGTTTCTTACCTTCTAATAATGGAAAAAGTTCCCAAACTTTATTGTCTTGCATGGATTTATACTCCTCTTTCATTGATTCAATCCACTTTTCTGAATTAGAACCTTGGATAGCTTCACGAACGTTTAATGGATCATTATCCATTAAGCCATCACCCTCATGTTCCAGGAGAAAGTAGTCATCTGGAATTGCATTTCTCCTTTCTCTAGCGGATCTACGCAAAGCTATTGGCTCTTACAACTCTTGTCCATGTTCTTGAGGGTTTTGAGTTTGTCCTTCATGATTTACCAACTTATCTTGAGCAGGGAAAGCATCATCATCTATGTCTTGAAGAGGTTCCAAATTTGCTTCATCAAAAGCAACCATATGAATCACATGTAGAATTCATATCGATTCTTCCTCTTTGACAAAGTATCTAACCCTATTTTCCCCTTCAAACTCAATATCCTCAAAGAACGTGGTTGTACCCGTCTCAAATATAGATTTTAAATTTGGGTCATAAAATTTATAGCCCCTTGATTTTTCAGAGTAACCAATAAAGTAACTGCTCACTATACGTGAGTCCAATTTCTTTTCATGAGGCCTATAAGGCCTTGCCTCAGCAAGACATCCCCACACATGAAAATATTTTAGACTAGGCTTTCATCCAGTCCAATGCTCATAAGGTGTTTTGGCAGTTGCCTTAGTTGGCACCCTATTAAGAATATAAGCTGCAGTCTCAAGTGCCTCTTCCCATAGTGACTCTAGTAAGGTAGAGTGACGAATCATACTCCTCACCATATCCTTAAGAGTCTGGTTTCGTCTTTCAGATACACAATTCATGCTAGGCAATCCTGGCATGGTGTACTGTGGGACTATACCACATTCCTCTAGGTATTTGGCAAAAGGCCCTGGACGTTGTTCACCTGAACCGTCATATCTACCGTAGTA
>NW_017716719.1:0-14672 GCF_001865875.1 Lupinus angustifolius
CCGTCTAAAAGACGGTACAACAAAAGTGTCTTTCAAATCCAAATAGAAACCAGTACATAATAACAACCTAAAATGCCCTATAGCTTCCACTTCTACCGATTTCCCATTGCCAACATATATGTATCTTTCAACATAATTAGGCTTTTGGCAGCTCAGGCAACCCTGCATTGAAACACTGATGTTAGAAGTTGAACCGGAGTCTAACCACCAGGTGTTTCCAGGTACTGAAGTTAAATTGACCTCAGAACAAACCAAAGCAAGAAATGTACCTTTCTTAGCACGTCAGGCGTGATACTTTACACATTTCTTCTTATGATGTCCAGTTTCTTTGCAAAAGTAACATACATCAGCCTCCTTCTGCTTCTTTTGCACTGGACCCTTAGCAGCTTCATTCTTGGGCTCTGAAGTGTTTTTCATATTGCCCTTGTCCTTAGAGGTACTTACATAATGGGCACTTTCAGTCATTTCTCGCTTCATCTTTTCCTCTTCTTGTACACAAAATGAAATGAGCTCATTTAGAGTCCATTTCTCCCTTTGACAGTTATAATAGATCTTAAACTGACTGAATTGCGCAGGAAGGGAAAGCAAGACAAAATGTATGAGTAAGTCTTCCGACATCTCAAGCTTAAGGGCCTTAAGTTTTGAAGCAATATTGGATATTCCCATAATGTATTTCCCTTATGTATTCCCTTATGTTTCCCTTCAACAAGGAAAACTTTGGCACTGTTTATCTCATCCGAGACAGTACCCCTAAAGACCTCTGGAATGCCGCACTTAATAATGATTAGACTCATGTGATTAGAGCGATTTCACTTCTCATAATCCTTCCTCTCTTCATAGGAACTGAATTCCGAAGGAGAAGGGGGTTGCTCTACCCTTAATGCATAGTCTAGATCCATGCAGCCAAGAACAATTTCCATGTTCTCTTTCCAGTCTTTAAAATTTGTTCCATTAAGGACCGGAACCGAATTTAGATTTGAAGATATAGAAGAAATTGATGTAGCTGAATAGAACAAAAGACAAAATATTAAAAATATGCTCACAACTTAAAATTATCAATGTGCTTAAATAATGGTATGTCCAAATCAAGATACCTAGTGCACCATTAATATCAAGTTTTTGGACAGTAATATTAACTACAAGTGGTACTCTTGTTCTAATGATCAAACATTCATAATAAGGCATGTCAACTGACGAATCCCTCTTTGGATTGATTCATCAGTCACATGTATAAAAAATTTACAATTATAACATGTTTATCATCACATGTGTGTATGATCTTCGGCTAAATATCAACTTTCCTTTGGGTCAATTAATACTCGCATGAATAATCATACACACTTACATCTAATATTCTTCATGAGTTATATCCATGAGAGAGGTAACTTTGGTGACATTTCACTTCAATTGGCTCACTTGAAATAACAGACAACTTAATGAATAACCAAATAATAACCAAAGTTAACGCACAAATATACCAAAGCCCCACAAATCTTAAATTTCCCTTAAAAAAAATTTTCTTGGGTGAGTGTACTCTCGCTTGGGCGACCGTACTCTCGCCAGGGCAAAAAAAATAAAACGATGCTTCTGTTTAATTCTCGCTTGAGCGAGAGCACGGCGACTAGAACACGAACATGGTAGTTTCTACATCATTTTTATCCAAAAAACCACTCAAAAAAACATCAGAAAATCATTGATTCAATTCAAATCTTTCTATATGCACATGGAAAACGATGAATTTCTATCCTAATCAATCCATGGCATAGATAAATCATCAAACCCAAAAAATCCAGTCCGACCATGTTAACCCGGTTAAACCGGATTAACTCGGGAAGTAAACCGGACGGCTCACTTAAAAATAAAAAAAATGGGACAATGTTCTAATATTTTGTTTTACTACGGTCCAAAAAAAGATAAAGAGGAATTATTTCAATATAATTATACATAATTATTAATTATATAAAGTTTTACATTTATATATAACTATATATTTATAAATAAAAATTATTAATTATGTACGAAATCACCCGGTCAGACCGGACGGTTTAACCGTTTAAACCGGTTAAACCTAATACAGGACCTCTGTCGGTTTGACGTCCGGCTCGGGTTTCACAACACTGCAATGTATTTCCAAATAGATCAGATTATTAAGCTGCTTTTTTTGCAACAACAAATTCTAAGGACTATATTGTCCCATAAATAAAATTTTCAACTACTAAAAACTGTCACCAAATATAGCATTACTGCAGTAGTGGTTATTTAGTGGTTATTCGGCAACATTTTTAAGGGGACCAAATTCTCTTACCAAAGGTATCTTTAGGGATTAACACTCAAGAACTATACTTATTTCATTTTTATGGTTCAAATTAGGTCGAACAAAAAATACAATGACAAATTTATCTTTATTCAACAATTAATTATAACAAATAATAATTATAAAATAATTCTAAAACTTGTGTATCCTTAGTTGACCTAACAACTATAGTCATCCCATATAATGAATTATCTATAGCAGTGGAGAATAGAGGTGAGCAGGACCCAACCCTAGCCGCTCAACCAAAATGATCCAATCATAATTGAACCCGACTCAATTTGTCCATGATCACCCACTCATCATGTTTGTATGTATCTTTCTTCAATTGTGTACACAGTAATGACATCTCTTTGGTCGAAAGTATTATTGATTCTACAGTTTTTATTATATATACATGATTAATAATATATATATACATATATCATTTTATATGTCAAATTACAAATTCATAATAATAAGTAATATTGAGAAATATTTAATTAAAATGAGTATGTATTACATTTAATCGGGTATTGGATTTGGTTCAAGTTTAAAGGTTGCCTGATATTTAGGGTCGAGTTAGTTTCGAGACTAGGACCAGGTCCAGGTTCAGAAAATGATCCAACCAACATTTATGGTCGAGTAAGGGGCAAGCTGTGTCGGGTCCAACCCGAACGACGTTCATCCCTAGTGGAGAAGATCTCATCCTATTATATAATTTATCTATTTACTTAGAATTGAATTAAGTGTTGTTTAAAAAAAGAGGATATACTCGTTTTAACCCTTCAAATTTTTTGACTTTACCATTTTAGTCCTTCAGAAAAGAAAAGGCCTAAAATATTCTCCAAAAATGAAAAATGTGGGTCAAATTAGTCATTTTTAGCATATTTTACAACACTTGATAGAGACAAATTTGACCCCAAACAGGACTAATTTGACATAAAATAGGAATAATTTGACCCAAAATAGGAATAATTTGACCCACATTTAAAAAATTTGGGATCATTTTAGGTCTTTTCTTTTTTGAATGACTAAACTGATAAGATTAAAAAATATGATAGACTAAAATAAGTATTTACTCGTAAAAAAAATGATGAGAATGACAGGAAGTTGGATAGGGTGAAATAAATAATAATTGAAGGAATTAATACCATATTCAGTATATAGGATCAAGTATTTGATGAAGATGATGACATTTCACATAAATAAATTATTTACAGTCCAAATATTAAATTACTTTTTAAATATAATACAAATTATGAAATCATTTCTTTATATTCAAGTACTGTACTAGAAAATTTAAAATTGGAGAGGATCTCAATTCTAATCAAATAGGGAGAATTCAAAAAATATCCACAGTTCCATTTTTAAAAGATTGGAATTGCTACCTATGTCATTAAAAAATAACGCAATAAGAAAAGAAAGTAACAACAAATTCCGGTTAGTTAACATCAATAAAGTTACAACAAAAAGAAGACTATCACACAAGGGAAAAAACAATAAACTTTTCAAAATTCTTATTACCTTAAATTAATTGATTAAAAATAGAAAATCATTAGTTTTGAGTAGAAAAAGATAAATGGGTCTTATTAGTTAAAGACAATTCCGAAAAAGTATATGCAATAATTGACAAATTTAATGATACTAACAATAAAAACCATCTTATTTAATTAGTATAAAATAACTAAAATTGAAAGTACATCTAATCTTATTTATAATAAAAATGTAATTAAATTGTGCATATAAGTAAAAGTGATTATTGTTCTTAATTTTTATTAAAAAATGTTAGAAGATTATAATCTTACAGTCATGTAGTATTTCCTGTTAATTAATAGTCTTATTGAAAGCAATTAAAGATGACTAAAATTTTTAATTGAAAGAAATGGGAAATAATAATAAATGCGATATATAAAAATTTAAAGTCTCTTATAAATAGGACTATGATAAGTTTCTAAATGATAAATTATGATAAGGATGATAAATTATAAATAAAAGCATGATAATACTTGATTAAATTTACAACTACTTAGTTTGACAATTGGCTTCGGAATGTATTTAGGGGTGTACATCACATAGGTTGGGTTTATAAGGTTTGTCATTTATCTAATCCTAAATGTTGATGTAGTTATTTGTTGAATTCGAGTCTAACTTTAAACATTAAGGTTAGTCGTCTAACCCTAAATATTGGTTGACATTACTTTTGAACTCAACTTAACCCTAGACCCCATTAAATATAATGTATTTCATTTTTAAACAAAGTCTTCTTAATATTATTTATTAGTATGAATATGTAATTTGACATATAAAATAATATATGTTGATATTTTATGAATTACTTACATATAGTGAAAACATTAAAAATCAATAATATATGAAATGATATATATACATTGTGGTGATAAATTATTGGCAAAAACAATTTCAAAACAGTTAAAAATAAGAAATTATATTGTAGAAAAATGTTATTACTCAATATACACACTACAATAAAACTTCTTGTTAGCCACGGTTGAAACCGTGGCTAAAGTGGGGAAAAACCGTAGCTAGATTGAGTGGCCACACTTAATGTTGTTGTGGCAAGGAATGGTGTTGCTAAAAATTAGCCACGGTCATTATGTTATTTCGCTACACTTCTGTGAAATGTGGTAACATCTATTTAGCCACAGTCTGTTTAATTCAGCTACAGTCGAACCGTGGCTAAGTTTCTGATTTTGCCACACCACAACCGTGGCTAAGTTGCTTATTTTTCCACAATACATCCGTGGCTAATTAAATTTATTTAAAGTTACTTTCTTACATACTCCTCTCATGATCCAAATGTGTCATTGTCTCACAATCTTTATTTTCAATAATATAATGGTAAATTTATAATAAAATTAAATATTTGCTAGCTAATAATAATAAAATTGAATCTTATACAATTACCAAATGTTTAACATTCAAAAATGCTGATAAACACAAAATGCAAAATGTTATGATCATATAAGTTCATGAATTTTAAGAAACCATATCTAAGATGGTGGAACATCACGAGCGAAAGTGGTTAACTCACTACCAAATTTTTCGACTAGAAACTTCTCAAGAGTAGCCAAACGATTCTGAGTATGTGCAAGTTGCTCCTTGGTCTCTTCATACCCTGATAGTTTTACTTCTAAAGTTTGTACATATTTCTTCAAGTCTTCAACATGTTGACTAGAGCCACTAGAATTCAAAAAACCAGTAAAATGTCTAGACGTTCCAAAAACACTGGAGGGACAAATACCAGTGCCCAAACCATGCACTCGACCTGAATGTTCAGCTCCATATGCTTTTCCAATTGCATCATTAGGATGAGCAAATACCTTTGATGAAACACCTGAAGTAGTGACATTTTCTTGATCTTGAGGTAAATGCTCTGATATTTTATCCTATTAAATAACAAGAAATTAATAATTTATATAGTGGCAAAATGCAAATTGCATGGCAGTAACCTATAATGGAAAATTGCATCAATAGAATCAGAAAGGACAAAATGATATTATGCGTTTGCCTACCTAACTAACTGCATACCATTATCCATTTCACAACTTAGGAAATGGTTCTAAAAATGATACACTTTTTAGGACATATGTAACACATCATGTATGAAAAGACTTTAAATTACTTACAGCTAGAGTTTTTCCTTCTTCGCTTACATAGCTTCCATCCTTCTTCAATAAAGTTGACAAAACAACCTCACCACGACATACAGGTCTTTGCAATTTTAGCTCCTAACACAACCAATGAAACATAAGTTTTTACATTCACAAAACTTCATTCTTTACAATAATACAATTACCTAGGACAACTTACCATTTGACGACCTCTCCTTGCATTGCTCATACTACCACCAGCATGGGAAACTTTAAGATTTTTGCGACTTCTAGTGTTCGCCAAACTTTGTTTCTACAATTGCCAAACATTGTAGTCATTATATTAAAAAAATACAAGTCTTGGAGAAATTAAATACTTCACAACATAATGTTTACCTTCATCTTATCCTCCTTATAATGATGCACAAATGCAGTCCAATCAGCACAATCTAAACCTGGAGGAGGATTAGCAAGTATGTCTTCCTTACTTTTATTAGGATAGAAATACTTACACCTTAACCTATATTTATAGGCCCTCCATCTTTCACCTAGAGTACTCATAGCCCATTTGACTCCAGCAACATAATCAAACTCAAAATTTTCCTTCACACATTATTAAATACGCTAGTCAATTTTCAATGACAATAGGAAAAAATTATTAAAATTGCAAATTTTTTAAATAATTACCTCAATATATTTCCATTGTTGGTATCTATTATCCTTTGACATCCAATCCCATCTTTTAACATAAATAGGACAAATTGTTGAGTTTTGAGCTAGTTTACCAAGAAACCTCACAAGTAAGTTTGAGCCATTGTCATTGCCTTGTCCATAACCATTGAGTTCCACAATAACTTTTTTAGTTTTTTCCAAATGCCAAACCTGAATTGCTTGCATTTTTCGAGTTTCAATTTCTCCTGAAGAGTTTCAATTATGATCTAGTGGTAAATATCGACGATGTCCCATGAAGCAATATTTTCCGCCAAACTTTAGCCATTTAGACTCTGTATCAAAATTACATGATGGACAAGCAAGTGATGTATGAGTGTTCCATCCAGATAAGTTGTCTAGACCTGGGAAGTCACTAATAGTACAAAACAATGATGCACGCATTTGAAATGATTCTTTTGTAGAGGAATCATAAGCTTCCACTCCTTTCCACAATTTTTGTAACTCTGAAACTAGGGGCTGCAAGTAAACATCAATACTATTGCCAGGCATCTTAGGACCAGGAATTATCATCGACATTATGAGAGAAGTTTGCTTCATACAGTACCATGGAGGATAATTGTAAGCATACAACATCACAGGCCAAATGCTATTATTAGAACTTAAAGTTCCAAATGGATTGAAACCATCTGTAGCTAATGCAAGCCGTATATTACGAGAATCTAAAGCAAAGTCCGGATACATTTTGTCAAACTCCTTCCATGCCATTTCAAAAGCTCTGCAGTTTTAGAACACATGTATAGTCTTTGCAATCTTGGTATAAGTGGGAAGTACCGTAAGACCTTTGCTGGTATATATTTTTTATTTTGGCCAACCACTATATCATTTGCACCACTAATATTTCCATTAGATTTCCACCTAGATGCATTGCAAATCTTACAATTATCTCTCTTCTTGTCTTCCAATGAACCCCAATATAACATGCAATTGTTCGGACATGCATGAATCTTTTCATAGCTTAAACCTAACTTCTTAATCAACTTTTTTGCCTCGTATAAAGATGCTGGGAGTTTAGCATGGGGAAAAGCATCATTTAAAAGATCAATGATCATAGAAAATGTTTTGTCAGTTGCACTACATAAGACTTTTATATGATACAATAGAACAATGAATGATATTTTACTATATTTTTTACAACCAGGGTACAATTCTTCATTTCCATCACCTAATTGCTCTTTTATTTTTTCTTGTTGGACTTTACTTGCATCACCCCTAGGTTGGTCATCATTTGGTATATTTGAGTGGCCGGAATCTTGAATTCCACTATCATCAAAGATGCCAAAAACATCATCTAACATATCCTGCATTGGATATTGTCTAACCCACTCTTCTTGTGGTTGGGCTATAGTTTCAACATTATCTTGCACATGCTTTTCCCCATGCATGTACCAAAATGTGTACTTTCTGGGAAACCCTTTTTGAAGTAGATGACTAAACACTTCAATTCTATTACCCATTTTAAGAAATCCACATGTAATACAAGGACATGGAATTTGATCATTTATAGGTACATTTGAAAAGGCGAAATCCAAAAATTGCACCACCCCATCCAAGAACTCCTTTGATCTAATTGGTTTCTCAATCCAACTCTTATCCATCATAACTGTGTGAATCTGTTTTTGATGTTAAATTCAATTACTAAATCATTAGAGATACTAAATGATTAACTTAAAAACAACTTAAGTATTACCTCAATGCAAGCATGCATGACAAATTAAACCATAGTGTTTTGCAAATTCAGTCATATTAGTTGAAAACAATTTAATGCAGATATCTTGGTATCATTTATTTTGATATACTATAAAGATGCATGCCTGCATCAATGTCATAATCCCATAAAATCAACGTCATAATCCCATAAAATCAATGTCATTTTGCTAACGAGATACCTAACACACCCTTAAAAACTCAGCAAAATTCTAAAGAACCTATGGGGATATGATGTATGGTATTTACACTCAAAGTTATGGCTGCCTATAAATGATAAATAAAGCCCAAACTTGTTTTATTATGTCATGAATATGTACCATAAGAGTAAAGCAAAATACATCACCATATAGTAAAGATGAAGAGCAAAAGTTCCTTATGGAGTTATTGAAGATATCAAACTCTAGGGTTGGCACTGTAAAGCATACATTGGTTTAGCGAATATGGTTGCTTCTTTATCAATCACATGTGAATGCCTCTCATCTAATTTGGATTTTTATCATCTATGTGAACCAATCCTTGTTTCTCCTTGAAATGGACAGCTTTAGAATATATAACAACTCAATCACATTATCCAAGTTATTTCAATTTGCATAATAGCAATGATCCTAAAATCACAATGCATCACTATCCACAACCAATACGTTTTCCCTAAGTTGGTTCCTTGAAAACTAATGGTATATTAGTATAGTGGCAAAATGCAAATTGCATGGCAGTAACCTATAATGGAAAATTGCATCAATAGAATCAGAAAGGACAAAATGATATTATGCGTTTGCCTACCTAACTAACTGCATACCATTATCCATTTCACAACTTAGGAAATGGTTCTAAAAATGATACACTTTTTAGGACATATGTAACACATCATGTATGAAAAGACTTTAAATTACTTACAGCTAGAGTTTTTCCTTCTTCGCTTACATAGCTTCCATCCTTCTTCAATAAAGTTGACAAAACAACCTCACCACGACATACAGGTCTTTGCAATTTTAGCTCCTAACACAACCAATGAAACATAAGTTTTTACATTCACAAAACTTCATTCTTTACAATAATACAATTACCTAGGACAACTTACCATTTGACGACCTCTCCTTGCATTGCTCATACTACCACCAGCATGGGAAACTTTAAGATTTTTGCGACTTCTAGTGTTCGCCAAACTTTGTTTCTACAATTGCCAAACATTGTAGTCATTATATTAAAAAAATACAAGTCTTGGAGAAATTAAATACTTCACAACATAATGTTTACCTTCATCTTATCCTCCTTATAATGATGCACAAATGCAGTCCAATCAGCACAATCTAAACCTGGAGGAGGATTAGCAAGTATGTCTTCCTTACTTTTATTAGGATAGAAATACTTACACCTTAACCTATATTTATAGGCCCTCCATCTTTCACCTAGAGTACTCATAGCCCATTTGACTCCAGCAACATAATCAAACTCAAAATTTTCCTTCACACATTATTAAATACGCTAGTCAATTTTCAATGACAATAGGAAAAAATTATTAAAATTGCAAATTTTTTAAATAATTACCTCAATATATTTCCATTGTTGGTATCTATTATCCTTTGACATCCAATCCCATCTTTTAACATAAATAGGACAAATTGTTGAGTTTTGAGCTAGTTTACCAAGAAACCTCACAAGTAAGTTTGAGCCATTGTCATTGCCTTGTCCATAACCATTGAGTTCCACAATAACTTTTTTAGTTTTTTCCAAATGCCAAACCTGAATTGCTTGCATTTTTCGAGTTTCAATTTCTCCTGAAGAGGTATCTGCAATTATGTACAAGAAGCAAAGTATTAAAGGTAAACACATAATAACATATTGAAGCTAATGGAATATTGCTCTTACCTTTAACCTTGACAAATAAGGGTTCTTCTCTATCTTTTGATTGAGTTTCATTAGAGTTTGAGGAGGTTTCAAAGTTGTCATCACCATATGAAGCATCGTTTGTGTTCACATGTGCAGGTTCAACACCCTCTTGATTGTCACTAGTTTGTTGTTGCATATTTTGGGTACTTTCGCTACTGTTTTCACCTTTTTGTCCTCGTAGCTTTTCTAGCATTACTTGTCCTGAATTCGCACGCTTCATATTGAACCAATTACCTGCACAGTTTGCTAAGAAAAGAACTATAACAAGAAACAAAATATATACTAAATGAATCATAACATGAATTATTAAAGATATAATGCAAAAAGTGTGGCACAAATTGTAAAAAAAGTCTATTTTATATTGTCAAGTACATAATATAGGATATTAAACTACTCTAACATTCTTCCTTCTTCATCATCACTAAAATTATCACAATCTTCATCATTATTTGATCCATGTTTTTCTTGTTCTTGTTCATTTACACCTTCCTGCACTAATTGTAATTCTTCGATGTTCTCCAAATGTTGCTCACAAAAAGATATGTCTTCCATTGATGACTCTTCTAAGTCCTCAAAGTTCAGATCACCCATATCATAGATGTCTCTAGGCTTCATGTGGCAAACACAACACCAACCTTGATCAACTGGATCATCAATATAATATACCATTCTAGCATCAGTTGCAAGGACGAATGGTTCATCTGCTTCATTTGCACCAGTGTGTATTACACATGAAAATTTTACACTTGTTATCCCAAATTTATCAATTTTGATTCCCTTGTTAAGTGTAGTGTCTACCCAATCACATTTGAATAGCACAACCCTTAACTTACCATAGTAGTCTAACTCTATGATGTCAACCAATTTCCCGTAGTACATAACATCACTTGATATTTCAATAGGTTCCTTACCACTTGAAAATCTCTTAGTTACAGCAGACATAACAATACCACTATTTTGTGTTCTCAATCCTTGCTCCTTCCTCTTTGTTCGAAATTTAAATCCATGGATATTATACCCATCAAATCTTCGAGAAATATTATTTGGCCCTTTTGCAAGACATTCAATTTCACTTGTAATATTTGGATCTTCCTTTCTCGCAACCTATTAGTTGAAGAATTCCACTTTTGAATTCAGTATAAACTCAAGTTAGTTGATTATTACTCAGACATGCAACAACAACAAAAAAAGTTCAATTTTGATATACCCTTAGATTCATTATGAAAAATACAATCTAGTGATATAAAATACAGGGCATACATAATAGTTTTTCTCTTCAAAATTCATGAAAAAGATAAAAGAAAAACATAGCCAAATATAAGAAGAAAAAACATATAGGAACTGATAAGTGATAAATGATAACTTTACCAAAGAACAAAGAGTGTTCAAGTCCTCAATCCTAACACAAAGATGAGATGAAAAGATTCATGGGAATTACTTGATATTTCATGAACTAGTAAAATTGGAATCAAAGTCTTTTTCTTTCTTCATGCACTTTGAGAAACAACCGACACATATGATAAAACAAAGGTTGCTTCTCACTTTCTCCAATTCTGACCCAGAATTCATAAAAACACAATTATGTACTTTACACTTAAGTTTTTTACATGTTATTACTCTTGAGCTTATCTTAATCAGAGTGGCAGATAAACAACTTGAAAGTTGCTACGTTCCTTATAGAAGGACAAAATGAATAGAAGTGCATTGATTAACAACTCTGGAGTTTTATATTTGATATTGCTAATGAGATATTGGCAATATAGATTTAACATATATATGCACTAAATACAAATAGATAGCATCTCAACCTTCTGATTTATTTGCTTCAAGTGCTAGTGCTTGAAGATTATAGGTACATCAGATTCACCTCATCAAAAGAACAAAGGAGACTGTAATTAACAAAGAAGCAAAAGATTTATGCAGTTTGTTGTCTCAACATCTCCAACCAGTGTTAATAAATCTGATTCAATTTGTTTCTAATAAAATTACAAATGATTTATTGACTCTCTGCACTAAGGACTTCACATATATTTTCAGATGATTGTATGCAGCAAACACAATAACCATGACCGACAACAAAACCACATTTTAAAATTATGATTGAAAAACTCATGATAGTTGGTGCAGAAATAAAAAGACATGGTTTTGGTTCATAATTACTCCAACCATTGTGGCTCTTTCACAACATCTCCTAGATACTCAGCTGCAACAACCTCATACTCGATACTTGAATCCACACGCAAAATACTATGACTATAATTGTAAGTTAATTTTATCTTTAACAGTTATTGCCTCACTTATCTCACTTGCTGGAGAAACATTATTACCAGAGAACACATAGAACACACAACACATCATAAGCTAACTGTATCAACTATGCAGATTGAAGATGAATGCAAAATTGGATTTCCATTTACCTTACATGCGTAATAACGTTGAAGAGTGAAGGATTTAAGCAATTGGAGAATTTGAGTTGTTGAAAAGATGAAGCTGGATAAAAAATTGAAGAATTAGTTGAATAGATGAGGCAATAAATCGTAAAAGGAACTGACGAGGAAATCAATAAACCGTATTTGAAACAAATATAAAAAAAACAGCAACTATCTTCAGCCATGAAAATAACTAACAGCTATAGCACGGTAATGCATAATTCCTAATCTTTTGTTTTGTAGTGGACAGTGCAGTTTGCACTTTAATAACTAAAATTCTAATATATGTTTATTAATTGAGATTTAATAATCTCAATAGATTATCATATATTACTAACAATAAAACTTCCTGTTAGCCATGATTGTAAATCTTGATTACTAACATTAGACTAAAAATGGTACCATGATGTCATGTATAATAGAAAAAGCAATGTGATCATGTTAATGATTAACTTAACAACAACTTAAATAATTTTCTCTACTCTCCAATAATTACAGCTTCAGTGTCATAACTTATGGTCTAATTTTCTCTACTCTCCAATAATTTTCCACCTACATACATGTCAACATACCACTTTCTTATGCTCTTAGCTTACCAACTATGACAGTGTTATAAATATATGGTAGAAAACTTGATTTGTTGTTAAGCTTAGGGGTAAAAAAAATAACTTCCACTAAGGTCAGACTTCAACTATTATCCAAATTAGTATATGTCATGCCACTAACTTGTTAGCCTCAGACTCTGAGTGCCCCAACAAAAAGAAAGTGGTCTTCCTTGACCTTTTTGGTTTGAATTTATGAGTAAAGTATGTTTTGTATAGAATAATATATGAAGCTGTCAATTTCAGTTATTTCTTTGGGGCTTCCACCCTAGGGGAGAATTTCATGTTCCCTGCATTATACATAGGAAACATGAGTTTGGCAATTCTCTCTATCATTTTCTCAAAGTAATAAACATAGGAAATACTCTCATATCATGGGTCTCTTGCTTCTGAAGAACTTCACCATTATCTTCCTCCTTATTTCTTCATCACTTTTATCAACTTCTTTTGCAAGTGAGTCTCCTCAGGTTTTAGTCACATACTCATATTGCCAGAGCTAATGTGGCTCATTCAACTAATTAACCTTAGGTGCATTATGATTAAAGATAGATAAATTAGACATATAGACATACAGTAATTAATATCTTACACTGCTTCCTGATATTGTNNTATATTTACATGGATCAATAACAATGATAGTGCAGGTGGAGGATCAAAGTTGAATAGAAAGGTGATGAGTGAAGATGTGGATCCAATAATGAAAGAAGTGAATGAGGAAGAAATAAGGATGATAGAGGAGAGGGTACTAAGGGTGAATAGAAGAGATTATGGAAGATATACACTCTGGTACTAGCACATATGTATATATGAGAGTATAGATTCTGTCCAATCAATATTTTTGATTCTACACATAGCCCTTTAACAATATTTTTGATTCTACACCAGGCTACTAAAACATTTTGGGATACACAAGCAAAAGATATACTCCAATTCATATGTTCATATATAAATAGCTCCTAAACCTCATACACAGCTATATGCTTTCTTGAATACATACCCTAATCTTAAAATTTACCATCCTTTTTAACATTTTCATTTTATAAACAAAATACTATTTTTGGGGTCAGATATTTGTGTTGATTAAGAGCTAGTGATATATTTGGATAGTGAAATATTTCCTTAGCTTGGAGATAATGATTGGCTTATAATTTCAAATATAGCTAGTGTTCAAACATTAGTTTTACACTGTCACTGTGAACAAGCACTATATACAGTTATATATATATATGCACTTATCCAACAATAAAATTAGAATAAAGATGCAGGTATTATATATAGCTATTTACAAAAGAGTGGACTCTAAATTAAAGACCATATCTTCCTAAATTAAAAACTGTTTAGGTGTAGCAACATTCTCTTTAGTGAAACTTCATGCAGATGTGTATATTTGTGTGCCAGGCAAATTTCAATG
>NW_017716720.1:0-14932 GCF_001865875.1 Lupinus angustifolius
TTTGTTTTTCACGTCCTTACTCCCATAATATACTTTTTTAAGTTAATATAACATTTCCATAGTTAGCATTTTTTGCAAGTGCCAATCATAAATACTTTTACCCATTCACCTTTTATAGATTGAGTTGCTGTTAGAGTTGGGTAGCAGCTACATGATTATTGTTAGTTTGAAGATGGAACATGTAGAAGATGACAAGTGAGAACTAAATAATTTAGCAAGAATATGAGTCCTAAAAGTTACTTGGTTAATTTACTTTTATATCTTAGTTTGGTCCGGGAATATGGATAAAGAAAATGCTAAAACGTCATGAGATTACAACCATCAGCATCAGAGCAGAAGATAGAACGTGGTGGTTTTATCTTTTATGAGAGGGCAAAAAGAAAAACACTTAACCAAGCTTGAGAGAAAGATGAAATGGAAGAAAATAAATACAAGAGCAATATATAAACACATGAAATGCCTGCAACAGATGAATTGCAACTAAAAACAAAAAGGCAAAAAGTAAAAACTTCACAATTCTCAGAACAAACAATTAAAACATGATACGAAAAAGAATTTAAAAGAAAAAGGATTACATAACAAAGAACACATAATGAAACTTTGAGAAAGAGAAATCGTTTGACATCAAAACTATTGTGACAATTCAAAGTTCAAACCCTATCAATTTTGACAACCAATATCACTATATGCTCTTCTTTCATACGAAAATGACTTTTGTTGTCTTCATTCATTGATTTTTGATTTTGCAACTAATAAAGTTTAACATAAAGAAACCGCGTCAACTCATGAAAAGAAATTGGTATTAACTATCAACATGTANGAGTAATAAATTTATGGGCTTATATTATACATTAATTTTGATACAAGTTATTTAGTGTGGCTGATTAAGTGTGGCTAATAGGAACTTTTCTTGTAGTGTTTCTTAGTTCAAAAAATCACAAAAACAACTTTATATGCTACTTTCTTACTTTTGATAAAATATACAAAGTATGAGGACATTTATATTAGGAAATTCCTTGTGGTTCGACATAACCCTATACTATACTACAATTGAATCTTGAAAGATATGCAAACCTGAAATAGTAAAGTGTTACCTTATAAATTTTATTTGTTGACAAAGAAAGAAACCTTGAATCAAATTGCAATTTCATTCATAAATTGTATCTTTGTGAAAAGGAAAAATACACAGTTATAATTAGTGATCTAACTACTAACTTTTACTTTCTGTCATTTATTTTCCACAACTAACATTTATTTTCCGTGATTTATGTTCTGAACTAACATTTATTTATTGCTTTATTTATTTATTCTTTACCAACCTTCCATAAGGAAATAGTTCGGTGAATTAAGGAAAACGAAAATAAATATCACTCATTATCACTTGTGTTAATTTGCTAAATTCATACCATTATACTGGCGTTGGAAATTAATCCAACAAAGCCGAGATGGTATTAAATTGTTAATCATTCAATAAAGCTAAGTTTTGTATTAAAGGAACATTCTTGAAACCATTATACCGGCGTTGGAATTTATTCCAACAAAGCCGAGATGATGAGCAAATAATCAATTTGTCATTAAATAAATTAATCAGAAACTTGCCTTACCAAGTAGCAAGAAAACTCTTTCAACATTGAGTAACCGATTACTCTATTTGAGTAACCGATTACATTGACCATTATTTAAGTTTCCCTCCTCATTTTTCAAACACTTCTTCTTCCTCAAACCTCTCTTTTCGTGTTCACTCTATTATTTCTCTAAAAACCTCATTTTTGATCTAATTTGTGTGATTTTTGACTCGTTTCTTATCACATTTTTAATTCTAAACACCTTTATTCCATAGATTTCGTGTTAAGTGGCCTTAACCAAAATATCCAAATATCTCAAACCTCCAAAGCTAACTTTTTTCAAAAACTCATTCAATGGCTTCATCATCAAGAGCTAAGAAGCAAGGTACTAATGTGTGTCAAAGGAAGCAAGGAGCTTCATCATCAAGAGCTTCTCGCAAATTATGAACAACGCAAAGTCTTCTCAGAGCATTTCCTTGGACGCTCCATATTTACACCCAAGTATGGCAATGTAAGTAACTTTGAGTTTGAAGATTTCATTTCCCTACTCTTATAAGGAAACAAGATCTTTTTGATTTCTGTGAGGAATCAAAATCCTACTATCCTGAACTTGTTAAAGTATTTTACTGCAACTTGAACTTTAGGAAAAATCGTCACACATCATATGTGAAAGGAAAAGAAATTGTCTTAGATGTGAAGACCTTCATTTCAATATGTTGTAACATACATTCTCAAGGTAGCATAAAAGGTTTCGGTCTTGCATGCGAATGGGATAATGATGATAGATAAGAGTTCTACTACTCTATGTGTAGATTCTCTAAAAGAGAAATAGAATTGCGTAAGCAACTGACTTTAGGTGCAACTGTAAAGAGTAGAGATATCCTTGTTGTAGGAAATCTCAATCTCGAAGATCATATGCTTCATTACCTTCTAAGTTATGTCATTCTTCCAAAATATTCAAATCAATGACATGGAACTGCAATTGATGTATGCTTTTTAGCATAACCTTTCAATCAATTGGGGTAACACAATAATGAGACATATATGGTCTGTTCGAGATACTCACAAACCTTTGCCTTATGCAATCTTCATAACCAACATACTTGAGCATTTTGATGTATCCACTACTGGTGAATCCAAAGTCACACTTGACGCACGCGATAGTAAGATCATTGTGGATGTGGTCCACAAAATGGGCTTCTTTCGAGACCCCATTGATAGAACTTGGCCTATGTGGAAAGCATGAAGGCAACATGAAGTTGCTCACTAAGCAACTTAGATTTGACTAAATGCACGCTCAGCATGGCCAGGGCACCAACTTGACACGGTCAGACTCAACTAGGCACGGTCAGAACACAAGCCTAGCAAGAGCCACCACACACATGGCACACGCTAAGTGCTCATTCAACAGCATAGCATGGCACTTGCAGTGCTCAGCATGGAACCAAGAACCAAGTCACATCAACATCAGGCACGTCAAAGCTTCTCAAGCAGGTAGCTCAGCGGTACCACCCAACAAGTTGGCCAAAGTTACATTAGCACCCAAACATGCTTACCTCATGCATGATCTCACTCTAAGTAGTCTCCTTAGGCTTTTCAGAATTAGCTCGAAAAACCTGGGCCAAGTAGCTCACTATAGCTTGGGTGACTCAGCCTCAAGCAGGTGACTAAGCTGTTTGGCCAAGTGGCCAAACCTATGCTGAAGGGTTTGCTCAGCAGCTTAGCGGTGGAGGAGAGCAACATAGTGGTGGAGGAGAGCAGCTTAGCAGGGTCTTAGAACTCCTATAAATAGGAGGAACTTCAAGGCACTTAAGAAAATTAATTCATACATTCATCACTTTATAACTTCATATTCTCATATGAATTTCTCTCTTCTTCTACTTCTTCTTTGTAAATTCTTGGAGGATTTCTACTCCAAAGTAGCTTAGGTAACTTTTATTTGTAATTTCTCTTTAATTCAATAGGAGAAGGAGTAACCAAATGAGATGCAAAAATTCCTTTGGCAATCTCATTTGTGTATGGTAAAGTGTCTTAAATCCTTGGATTAAGATGGCTAATGCTCCTAAATCTTAGTCGAATTTTTGGCTCACTAATATTTCTTGTAATTTCGTGTTTCATTATGTTGAATCATGTTTAAGTAATTACTTTCGCAATTTCAATTCTTTAAAAAGTGCTCAATGCGGTTTTAGCTTGATCACCTAAAACTTGATTTCAAGATCCAAAATGCTTCTTTTTAATGTTTTGACAAATGAACTAAAAAGTAGGAATACACCTTAGTTCATTTTCCAAATCAAAGCATCCATTTTAAGAAATTTGTAATCAAGGCTAATCAATATTTACGGAGCCTGAAATAAGATGTGACAACTTATTTCGTCGAGTAGTAGTTTTCTATTGATTAGTATATTTTGAAAGGTTTGAAAACCACTTTTTCTCGCCGGGGGACTGTGGGAAATTTTATGAACTTATGTTTGGAATAATCAAAGTATAACACATAACTTTTATAAACATTTTTCATAGAAACATGTTAAGAAATATTGCCATCAATCAAACTAAATTTTCTCCTCAACAATTTGTGCATATTAGTTGTTTATATTTACTTGTTATAATCTCTTAAACAAAACCAATCAAAAATATGCTAAATATTTATTAGTAATATAACATGTTTATAATAATGTTCTATTAGGCAATGCCTTATGGTTCGACATAACCCTATATTATACTACAATTGAATCTTGAAGGAGATGCAAGTGTAAAATAGTAAAGTGTTAACTTATAAACTTTATTTGTTAACAAAGAAATAAATCTTGAATCAAAGTGCGATTTATTTCATAAATTGTGTCTTTGTGAAAAGGAAAAATATACAGTCATATTCAGTTATCTAACTACTAACTTTTATTTTCAATCATTTACTTTCTGTCATTTACATTTCCGCAACTAACATTTATGTATTGCTTTATTCATTTATTCTTTACCAACCTTCCATAAGGAAGTAATTCGGTTAATAAAAATGAAAATAAATATCACTCATTATCACTTGTGTTAATTTGCTAAATTCATACTAGTAAACCAGCATTGGAATTTCTTTCCAACAAAGCCGAGACGGTATGAAGTTGTTAATAATTCCATAAAGCTAAGTTTTTGATTAAATGGAATATTCTTGAAACCATTATACAGGCATTGGAAATTCTTTCCAACAAAGCCGAGATGTCGAGCAAAGAATAAACTAGTTACTATATAAGTCGATCAAAAACTTGCCTCATTAAGTATGAGTAAGAATCTTTCAACAAATTGGCGCTGTCGCCAGGGAATTGCTAAATAATAGAAGTTATTATTTACTATGCTATATTATTAATAATCTTGTATAAAAATCTTTTTCTTTACTTTCTGTTCAAATTAATTTGAATTTTAAAAAAAAAATATAAATAATTAACTTTAGTCTAATCTTGTTTATTGTTTATGCTTTAGATTTCTTTTCCTACTAATTTCTTTGTTGGAAATAGATACAACTTCCATTTTTGTTTAAATTTTAGGAATATGGCTTACATTAAGAACATTGATATTCATGATGAAGTTGATAACTTAATGAAAGAGTTTCTACAAAAGTTAGATCAAGTACACAAAAATTGGTAGAATTACACAAACAGTTCATGAATAAAAACTTTTGGTGTAAAGATTGCAGCCAACAACATAGCCACGTCCGAAAGGAAATTTGTTTCATAAGCCAATAACAATCACCTCACAACAAACTGAAGGAGATATTGGAGTAGTTTATGCAAACAACCATCACACATAAAAAAGGAACTAAAGATGCTATCAAAAAGATGGGAGATCAAATAAGGAAAATAAATGAAATTCAGTTAAATTCAATTATTTCAGAAGACTGTGAAAGTATCACAACTAGAAGTGGGAAAGTTGCGGGTGTTTAAAAAGAAGAAAAAATGACAAAGAGAAAAAAATAGAAAATGAAAAAAATTGTACAGAAAAAATAATGATGTACCAAAAACTAGCTGGATGCAAAAAGAAAAACAATACCCGCTAGTAAAAGAGAGAATACCCTATCCCATAGCTTCTTCAAAAGCGAAAGAAAAATATAAGCAATTCAAAAGGTTCCTGGAATTATTCAAGTGTTTGCAAATTAATATACCATTTTCCAAAGCTTTGGAGCAAATGCATGTATACTCCAAATTTATGAAGGAAATGTTATCCAAAAAAAGAAGCTATCAAGATGCAGAACTCATTCACCTTAATGCAAGTTGCAGTGCTATCTTGAAATCCAACATACCTCAGAAACATAAAGACCCAGGCAGTGTGACTATCCCGGTCACAATCGGAAAAGTAAATATGGGCAAAGCACTTGTTGACTTGGGAGCTAGTGTCAGCCTAATGCCATTGTCGTTGATGAGGAGAATTGGATGTGTTCAGCTGAAACCAACAAGAATGTCTCTACAACTTGCAAATAGATCTATAAAAGATCCAGAAGGAGTTGTTGAAGACGTTCTAGTTAAAGTTGACAGATTTCTCATTCATGTTGACTTCGCTGTCATTGATATTTCTAAAGATGTAGAAATACCTCTCATTTTGGGGAGGCCATTCATGAGAACAACGGAGATGGAGATAGACATGGAAAATGGCAAACTGAAAGTCCATGTAAATAATGAAGAAATTCAGTTTGACATTTTTGAGGTGATGCATCATCCAAAGGACAAAGGGAAATGCTTTCAAATAGATGTTCTTGATGAGATTTGTGAGCAACCTCAACTAGATAAACCTTGAGAGATGCATGCAGATTCTGTAGAGGGAGATCAGATCAAAGAACTAATCAAAACTCTTTATGTAACAAAGAAGATCCTACCTTCACAAGAAAAGTTGGAAGATAGCCAAAGTGGAGACAATAAATCATCATTGCAGCTGGAGTTGAAGGAACTTCCGTCCCATTTGAAATGTGTTTTTGGAAGGAAATTTCGACAAACCAGTAATTATTAGTAATCTGCTTTCCACTCCATAAGAGCAAAAATTGGTTCGAGTATTATAACAACACCAAAAAGCACTTGGTTGTACATTGACAGGTCTGAAAAGAATCAGTCCATCATACTATATGCACAAAATTATTATGGAAGATGATTACAAATCTTGTGGACAACCACAAAGAAGACTCAACACAATTATGAAGGAAGTGGTCAGAAAATAGGTGGTGAAGATGCGTGAAGCTGATATGATTTACCCTATTTCAGATAGAAAATGGGTAAGTTCGGTTCAAGTAGTGTCTAAAAGAGGAGGGATGCTGGTAATCCAAAATGAAAATGATGAACTAATCACAACCAGAGTTGTTATTGGATGTAGGATGTGCATAGATTACCGCAAACTCAATGCAGCCACAAGAAAATATCACTTTCTACTATCTTTCATGGATCAGATGCTTGAAAGATTAGTAGAGTGAGCCTTCTATTGTTTCCTTTCGGCGTGTATGCTTATCGAAAAATGTCATTTGGATTATGTAATGCTCCTGCCACTTTTCAAAGATATATGTTGGCTATTTTCACCGACTTGGTGGAAACATGCATCGAGGTATTCATGGATGACTTTTCAGTATTTTAGGATTCATTTGATTTATGCCTAAAAAATCTAGAGACAGTGCTGGAAAGATGCGTGCAAACAAAATTGGTGCTAAATTGGGAAAAGTGTCATTTCATGGTGACAAAAGGAATTGTATTAGGGCACAAAATTTCAGCAAAACGAATGAAAGTCGATAAAGCAAAAATAGAAGTGACAGAAAAGTTGCCTCCACCAAGTAACGTCAAAGGAATAAGGAGTTTTCTAGGACATGCTGGGTTCTATCGTAGATTTATCAAAGACTTTTCAAAAACAGCTAAGCCCCTTTGTAATTTACTTCTTAAAGATTCTGTTTTTAATTTGAATAATTATTATTTAGAAGCATTCAAGAAATTTAAATATAGCTTGGTAATTGCCCCTGTCCTAACTATACCAAACTGGGATCTATCTTTTGAATTAATGTGTGATGCAAGTGATTATGCAGTTGGTGCAGTTTTGGGATAGAAAAAGGAACATGTTTTTCATGCAATATATTATGCTAGTAAGGTTTTAAACGAAGCACAAGTTAATTATGCAACCACTGAAAAAGAGTTACTAGCCATAGTATTTGCTTTGGAAAAATTTAGAAGTTATTTGATTGGGGCAAAAATTATTGTTTACAGTGACCATACCACATTCAAATATCTTCTAAAGAAACTCGACTGCAAGCCACGATTTATTCGATGGGTGCTACTTTTACAGGAATTTGACATATAAAATCGTGACAAAAGCGGAAAAGAAAATCAGGTGCCAGATCATCTATCACGATTAATCAACAAAGAAGTCACGAACAAAGAAAAGGAAATAGTCGGGGAATTTCCAGACGAAAAGCTGTTTCTTTTGGCAGAATGACCATGGTTTACTAATATTGCAAATTACAAAGCATCAGGAATTATTCCTGAAAATTTCAACTATTAGCAACAAATTTTTTTTCTCAAAGAAGTTAATTGTTATGTTTGGGATGAACCATACTTTTTCAAAGAAGGGACCGATAGCATTATAAGGAGATGTGTTGATTCTAATGAAACCTAGAAAACTATTATGGTATTGCCATGGTTCAACATATGGGGGACACTATAATGGAGAACGAACTGCTGCCAAAGTTTTCCAACCTAGTTTTTTCTAGCCTACCCTATTTAAAGATGTCCAAGAATTTCTTCAAAAATGTGATGTCTACCAAAGAACTGGCAGAATTGGGAAAATAAATGAAATGGCCCTTCAAACTATTTTAGAAATTGAAATTTTTGACTGTTGGGGCATTGATTTCATAAGACCTTTCCCACCATCTTACTCAAATGACTACATCTTGGTGGCACTTGACAATGTTTCTAAGTGGGTAGAAGCAGTAGCAACTCCAAAAGCGGATGGCAAAACAAATATAATTTTTTTGAAAAACAATATTTTTGTCGTTTTGGAACACCAAGAGTTCTTTTCAGTGATGGTGGTTCTCATTTTATAAATTCCCAATTACGAAAAGTTTTGGAATTTTATAGTGTTAAACATAGGGTAGCATCACCTTATCACCCACAAACAAATGGGTAAGTTGAAGTATCCAGCCGCGAATTAAAAAGAATTTTGGAAAAACCCGTCTCTTCGTCAAGAAAAGATTGGTCACAAAAGTAGGATGATACTTAACGGGCTTATCGAACTGCTTTTAAATCACCAATAGGCCAAACTCCATACCAACTGGTTTATGGCAAATTTTGTCATGTACTAGTTGAATTGGAGCATAAAGCCTATTGGGCACTTAATTTTTTAAATATTGATTTAAATGATGCAGACACAAAAAGGAAGAATCAATTACATCAAATCGAAGAAATGAGGTTTCAAGCCTACGAATCTTCCAAACTTTAGAAGGAAAAACGATGAAGTATCATGACTCGAATATCCGAATGAAAAAAATTTTCAAATCACAAAAGGTGCTTCTTTTCAATTCAAGACTCAAATTGCTTCCACGGAAACTCAAAAAAAAATGGTCGGGACCATTCGTAAATAAAGATGTAAAAGAATATGGGACAATTGAGCTTGAAGATGTTGAGTCCAAAAGAACTTGGAGAGTCAATGGATAGAGGTTGAAACCATATCTTGGTGATGGATCGGGATTCATCATCAATGCAGAACAAGACTAAAACCGTTGTGGGCTAAAATAAGGCGTCAAGCTATTAACGTTAAACGAGCGCTTGTTGGGAGGCAACCCAGAAGTTGGTTAGTTTTTCAAAATTCGTTTTAATTTGTTTTTAAATTTTTTGTTTAAAAATAATATGTTATTCTTTAAAAAATTCCATATGCATTAAACATCTCCTCAAAACCAATTTTTCCATTGGCTTGAGAACAAGCCATCATATAAAAAGGGGGAACATGGTTTAATGCATATGTAAAATTTTTAAACAAAGTTAATATTATTTAATAGATTGTGTAGTTGTTTAAAATGTAATTTGGTTGTCCATAAACTCAAAACAAATTCATAACCGAAATCAAATGGCTAAAGGAACAATTTTTGCATGACTGCATGATTAGAAATTGCTAAGCATATTTTGACTTAAGCTTTTATTGAGCAAATTGAGATATATGCTAAACGTTTTGTCAAAACATCACGTCATTTCATAACTTGAATTTTTTTTGCAAATGGAATTTAAATTTGTGTAACATGATCTTTGCAAACATTCTTTTAAAATCAGGAAGTGTAAATCTAAGCCAAGTGAGGGAGTGAGCCAAACACATGAGGATCAAAGTCAAATCACCATTTGATTTGTCTAATTAAACTTGTTTGATTCTTTAAATCTCTTAATTGGATAAGATTGATAGGAAGTGATCAAGGCATGTTATTTCTTTAGTTGAACCAAATGGCCAAAAAGTCTAACCAATAATTAGGAATATCCTTTGACACGCCCCTTTGAGCCAAACAAAGTAAAAATAATTAGGATTATCCTACAAACCGAATTTGAAAACAATGTTCTAAAAAGAGAGCATTATTTTTTTATAAAAAGGATGTTTGAAAGAATCAAGTTGGGGGGAAGTTGGTGGACTTGGCTTCTTAAAAAGAAAAATAAATCCCTCAATCTCTTTACGAAAACAACAAAAGTTGTAAAAGAAAGTGAAAAAACAAAAACAGATTGAGAAATACAAAGAAAAATAAAAAAAGAGCCAAATTTCAAAAGTAAAGAGGTTGGAGAAGAAAATTATGGAAAAAAGTAGAGTGGAGTGCTTCATTGAAATTATTTTACTAAATGATCATTACAACCGAAGAAAGACCATAGTGATCCTTGATTGATTATGCAATTGAAGGGAATAGGTGAGACAAAGAACAAGTTCAAATTACTACAATCAAATGGTTGAAAAATTGAGTAAAACACTTACACCTTTGAAAAAGTTCCAATTTTGAACTTGTGTGCAAAAATACTTTTTGATTGAAAAGTATTTGATTAGGTATATTGTTACACACTTTTGATGAACAAAAGCATACATTTTTTGTTTAAAGCATTATGTGTAAAAAAATCACAAATCATGAAAAATCTCATTGAAAACATTTTTTTTCATGCTTATGCAAATTTGAAATCATGTCAATCATATCTTGAAAAATTAGCCAAGTCTTGAATTCGGATATGCTTTACCATTTGTTTGAGCACAAAAAAAGTCTTAAGTTGTGGGGAGTTGATAAGTGCCAAAAATGCCTAAATTTGATACACTTTTTATGGCACTTATCCTTGAAAAAGTTGAGAAAACCAACTTAATTCAACACTTTTTGGATAAAATGTCAATTTATTGTATATATGCTTTGTGTATTTCTTTCCTATGTTATTTTGTATTATTTGGGTAGAAAAGAGATGGAATATTCAAGTGCAAGAAAAGTGCTTAAAGTAGGCCAAGATGATCGATACATGACATGCTTAAGCTTGGCGTGGCAAGTTTTGTGTTTAGCCTTAAGCATGACTCAATAAAACTTGGCCTAAGTGGAAAGCATGAAGGCAACATGAGGCTGCTCACTAAGTATCTTAGCTTGTACCAAATGCACGCTCAACGTGACCTAGACAACAACTTGGCACGGCCAGACACAACTAGGCACGGTCAGAACACAAGACTGGCACGAGCCACCACACGCATGGCACACGCTAAGTGCTCATTTAGCAGCTTAGCATGGCACCTGGAGTACCCAGCATGAAACCAAGCACCAAGCCACATCAACATCAAGCACATGAAAGCTGCTCAAGAAGGCACCTCAGCGGTGCCACATAGGCGCTTGGCGGTATGCACCCATCAAGTTGGCCAAACTTAACTTAGCACCCAAGCATGCTTACCTCATGCATGACCTCACTCTAAGTAGCATCCTTAGGCTTTTCAGAAGTAGCTCACAATAGTTGGGCCAAGTAGCTTACCATAGCTTGGGTGATTCAGCCCCAAGCAGGTTACTCAGCTGCTTAGCCAAGTGGCCAAACCCATGATCAAGGATTTGGTCAGCAACTTAGCGGGGGAGGAGAGTATCTTAGCAGGGTCCTGGAACTCCTATAAATAGGAGGCACTTCAAGGAACATAAGAAAATTAATTCATACATTCACCATTTCATAACTTCATATTCTCATCCGAATTTCTCTCTTCTTCTACTTCTTCTTTGTAAATTCTTGGAGGATTTCTATTCCAAAGTAGCCTAGGTAACTTTTATTTTTAATTTCTCTTTAATTCAAGAGGAGAAGGAGTAATCAAATGAGATGTAAAAATTCATTTTGCAATCTCATTTGTGTGTGGTAAAGTGTCTTAAATCCTTGGATTAAGATGGCTAATGCTCTTTGGCAATTTCAATTCTTTAAAAAGTGCTCAATACGGTTTTAGCTTTATCACCTAAAACTTGATTTCAAGATCCAAAATGCTTCTTTTTAAAGTCTTGACAAATGAACTAAAAAGTAGGAATACACCTTAGTTCATTTTCCAAATCAAAGTATCCATTTTAAGCAACTACTAATCAAGGCTAATCAATATTTACGGAGCCTGAAATAAGGCGTGACAACTTATTTCCTCGAGTGTCAGTTTTCTATTGATTAATATATTTTGCAAGGTTTGAAAATCACTTTTTCTCACTAGGGGGCTGGGGAAATTTGATGAACTGATGTTTGGAATAACCGAAGTATAACACATAACTTTTATAAACAAACTAAATTTTCTCCTCAAGAATTTGGGCATATTAGTTGTTTATATTTACTTGTTAGAATTTCATAAACAAAATCAATCAAAATATACTCAATCTTTATTAGTAATATAACATGTTAATAATAATGTTCTATTGGGCAATTTCTTGTGGTTCGACATAACCCTATACTATACTACAATTGAATCTTGAAAGAGATGCACGTGTAAAATAGTAAAGTGTTAACTTATAAGTTTTATTTGTGGATAAAGAAAGAAACATTCAATCAAAGGGAAATTTAATTCATAAATTGTATCTTTGTTAAAAGGAAAAATACACAGTCATAATGAGTGATCTAACTTCTAACTTTTATTTTTAGTCATTTACTTTCTGCAACTAACATTTACTTTCCTTCATTTAAATTTCTGCAACTAACATTTATTTATTGCTTTATTCATTTATTCTTTACTAACCTTCCATAAGGAAGTAGTTCGGTTAATAAAAATGAAAATAAATATCACTCATTATGACTTGGGTTAATTTGCTAAATTTATAGTAGTAAACCGGCGTTGGAAATTCTTTCCAAAGAAGCCGAGATGGTATGAAGTTGTTAATAATTCAACAAAGCTAAGTTTTTGATTAAATGGAATATTCTTGAAACGATTATATCGGTGTTGGAAATTCTTTCCAACAAAATCGAGATGGCGAGCAAAGAATAAACCAGTAACTAAATAAATCGATCAGAAACTTACCTTACCAAGCATTAATAAGAATCTTTCAACATTAAATCTTCTGAATATCAACCTTCTAAGTTTCATGTTGAGTCTTCTTCATCTGTTCCCATGCCTACTAATCAGATGATCATGGATGAGTTATTCTCTCTTCGAGGCTAAATCTCTAATCGGATGGATGCTCTTGACGCTCAGAATCAACAAGTCCAATTTGAGCTTCAACATCTTTCTTATAAGATCAATAGAATGGACCTTGGGACGATAGCATTGAGCCTGAGTCTTAGAACATCTATTGTCTAGGAATTTTGTTTGTAATGTTGCATGATTGTGGGAAATTGTTGTTTCTGTTATTGATTTTCTGGTTTTGTTTTGAACAATGTTTGAACATCTTTTGAATCTTATGTTATGCTATTTACCTTTATGATTACCTTTATGTTTGCTATATACATATTGTATTATATATACATATTGTGTTGGACTCTTGACTTTTCTTCATTTCGGTGAAGTCAAAAGGGGGAGAATTATTTCAGGAATTATTTCAGGAACATAACTCCAAATCAAAGGGGGAGCATAAAAAATAAGAGGAGCATACTCAAGACAAGTCAAGAATATCACAAAGTATGCTACTCTCAGAAAACTACACTATCAAGAAGATATTGGTTTATAATCATCAAAAAGGGAGAGATTATGAAGAAGATCTGGCTCTTAACCTTGGCACGGTTTTGATGAAGACACCAATATCACATAAAAGAAGAAAAATGAAGAAATACTTATGAAGACAAGACAATGCTTCAAGGTATTAGAATCTAAGTCTTTAGGTACTTTTATCCTTATACTCTAAATATACAATTAGTAGTAATGCTCAAAAGTATTTTAAAAAGAAAATTGATAAACACAAGTATAAATGAAAACAATTTTCAAAATATTGTGTAACAGGTTACTAGATCTAAGTAATAGGTTACTGTGACTAAGTAACAGGTTACCATAACTAAATAACAGGTTACCAGAACTAAGTAATAGGCAACATGAGTAAGAAAAAAGTTATCCAACAAAAATTGATTCAGGTAATTGATTACACCTTTTGAGTAACCGATTACACAACACGATAAAAAATTACTCTATTGGACAAAATAATTGGGTAATCGATTACACCTTTTGAGTAATCGATTAAAGCCTATGAAAATCAATTACCCAGTTGGACAAAATGTTTGGATAATCGATTATATCGATTACTGAGAATTGTTGCACCAGATTTCAGATTCAAACTACACATCTTTTAACCCAAACGAAATGGTTTCATCCCAATCAATTCCTACCTTTTCGTAGAGGTGTTTTGGCTGATTGGAAAGTCCATATAAAGGCATTGAAACTCATAATTCACAAAATATAACTCACTTACACGATCTATACTTTTCTGAAATACTAGATCTACACTTCTTGCAACTTATTCATAACTTCCATAACATATATTTTGAAGTTTCCTTAAGTGTTGTTTCAAGTGATTCAAACTTTCCGAGCATTAGTACTAAAGTATACAAAAGAGTTATTGGATTTCAAGAATTTATAGTTTCAAATCTTGTAAAGTCAATCCTTGTCATAGTTAATGTTTTCTTCATTCAAAGTATTGAATTACTTTATTTCACGAGGGTGTGATAAGAAATTGTATTAGAGAGTGTGTAAGGTACAAGGAAATCTCGGGGTGAGAAATTGTAATTTCTACTCTTAATATCTAGTGAAGAAATCTCTTGTGCTGCAAGAGTACTAGACGTAGCCTTCGGTGTACAAGAATGTGAACCAGTATAAAATCCATGTGTATTCTCTTTTCCCTTAAATCCTTAAATTTACTTGATATTTTTTGCATAACTTTTCCACTACTATTAACTCTTGAATTTTGCAGAAAAATTTGTCATAGTTTTAACAAAATAATTCAC
>NW_017716721.1:0-1714 GCF_001865875.1 Lupinus angustifolius
CCCCCCGCCTCTTAGTTCCCATCTCAATCTTACACCATTTCTCACTATTTCTTTTGAAAAAGGTTTACCAAAGTCATTATTCAAACCCTTTTGATTTTGAAATAATTGGTCACCCGTCAATGGCAAAGGAGCACAACGTTCTTCATTATTCCCATCAAATGCTTTTCTCCATCGTTGATAAGGATGATCTGAATGCAAAAGTCTACGATGACCAAGGAAGGCATTCTTCTTAGAGTGTTCCAACCTCATTGAATGAGTCTTGCTCTCACATAAAATACATGCAAAATGTCTTTTTCTACGATATCCTGACATGTTACCATAGGCGGTGAAATCATTGAATATGTCAAACAATAAAGCCCTCAAGTTGAATCTTTCTTCCCTATACACATCATATACATATATGCTTGTCTCCCACATTTTCTTTTTATCTTCAAGTAATGGAGCCAAATATATATCTATGTCATTTCCTAGTTGTTTAGGTCCAAAAATTAACATACATAACATCACATATTTGTGCTTCATGCATAGAGAAGGTTAAAGTGCAATGTGTCAAGAGAGCACTTATGCTTGTCAGCTTGGAAGACAAAGAAAGATCACCCTTTTGATAACGTAATAGGTGACATTTCTAATGGAGTGGTAACTGATAAGTGCCAAACATATCTAAATTTCATACACTTTTATGGCACTTATCTTAAGCATAATTGAGAAAAACCAACTTAAAACAATACTTTTTGTATAAAATATCGCAATCTTGTATATTTGTATGTGTAATTCTTTTTTATGTACTTTTTAGGATTTAGAATGAAGAAAAGAAGAGAAAAGAGACTCATGGTCAAAAAGACAAAGAAGTCAAAAACCAAGGTGCTCAACCAGGAAGCTAAGCGTGGACCAAGCCACGCTAAGCAGATGACCTAGAAACCAGCTTCACATGGACACTAGCCTGACCTGGACAAAGCTGCTCAAGCAAGCAGCTGAGCGAACCTGCTTAGCCGCTCAGCCTAGGACCAGACTAGTCTTGGCACGGTCAGAATTCAGCTTGACACGGTTAGACACAAGCTTGGCACATGCCCAAGCTACTGAACAAGAAGCTTAGCGGTCCAACCAAGTAGCTCAGCGGAGAACCAGACTCCTGACTAGATCAGCAAGTACCAGGCCACGTCTCAGTCAGCACAACCAAAGATGTTGAACAAGCAGCTTAGCGGTGTAATAGGTGTGCTAAGCGTTTGCACCCAGACTTGACTAAACTATCAAGCAAACCATGAAGTCATCAATGACCTCACCTCAAGTAGCCCACCATAGGGTTTTCAGAATAGCTCACAACTAGCTTTACGAGTCAAGCATAAGAGGTGACTAAGCTACTTGATCAAGGGACCAAACCCATGATGAAGGGTTTGGTCAGCTGCTTAGCGGTCCAGCCAAGCAGCTCAGTGGTCCAGAAAGGAATTCTATAAATAGGGATCAATTCATTCGAGCAAGAGGAATCCATTCCACATCTAATTCACATATCTCTCACTAGAAATTATTCTCTGAAGTTCTCTCTTCGTTTTCTTAGTTTTTAGAGCTTTATTTCAAGTAAGTTTGTAATTTTAGTTTAGAATTCAAGAGGAGAAAATGAGAAGGCAAATGAGATGCAAAAATCAATTTTGTAATCTCATTTGGAACTCAAAGCATCCAATCCTTGGATGGATGGCTCATGCTCCTAACAATTTCTTTT
>NW_017716722.1:0-13286 GCF_001865875.1 Lupinus angustifolius
ATTGTTTAGTAATAAATATAAGTGATTATCATTCTACCATTTTAGGACATACACTAAAAGGAGGATTTTAAAACTTGGTTTTGGAGTTAATCAAAGTAAAACATAAGAACTTGTCTATATAGTTCAATCTCATTAGAAGATGAGAAATATTTTCCTGATTCAAAATGATCTTGTCTCCTCAAGAATTTGTTAATATTTAGTTTATTTTTCTTGTTAACTTATTTATGTGCAAATCAAACCAAAAACCACCAAATATGTTTAACTCATTATTTGTGTTTGACATATTCATATAATTCATTCTATTAGGCAATTCCTTGTGGTTCGACATAACCTTATACTATACTACAATTGAATCTTGAAAGAGGTGTAAATTGTAAAATAATAAAGTGTTATCAATAAATTTATTTGTTGAAAACACCTTTTAATTTACAAAAGTGATGAAACTAACTTACTAACTTTTATTTATTGTTATTTACCTTCCGCAATTTATTTATTCTTTAATACCAACCTTCCTTAAGGAAGAAGTTTGGTTTGTTAATAAAATGAACCCGAAAGGGAGTAAATATATAAAAGGTCACTTAAATTTATTATTCTTTTGTTCTTTATTTATTTATTTGTTTCTAGCAACTAACTATTCATCACTTTTGTACATTAGAATACCATTAAACCGGTGTTGGAATTTATTCCACAAAACCGAGATGGTATTCAAAGGTACTTAATAATTATGAAATAATGGATTGCTTCGATATCATTGTACCGGCGTTAGAATTTATTCTAACAAAGCCGAGATGGGGCAAAGAAGGAATAAATCATTCACATGATTATTAAGAAGTTGTAATTGGAATATTCTTGAAACCGTTATACCGGTGTTGGAATTTATTTCAACAAAGCCGAGATGGCAAACAAAGAATAAAACCGAGTTCACTTACTTAATCAAATAAAAAGAACACACCGAAAATGAGAGAGAAATAAACCTTCCAACAGTTTGGTACCTTGCTAAGGGATGACCTATTGGGAGGGGAAACAACTCCTCTCTCGAATTCAACTTTCAACAACAACTCAAAAATCAACATGTCAAAGATTCAAGAGCTTCACGTCTAGACTAGAGTATTGGATGTGTCTTAGTTATTGAGTCTAGGTTAGGTAAATCTAGATGCAAATCTCACAAAGACTAAAAACTATCATATTATATACATGTGACATGTCATCTAGTTTATTATATGTTCATGCATTAATCATACATGGTATTTGTGCATTCTAGGCATAACATAAAGGTAAAACATGTATAGTTTATAAGCATAACATATAGGTAGTTTACCAATTAAAATCTTAAGTGAAAATATGCCATTTAATCGATTAAGAGAAACTTTAATCTATTAACGCCAAAACATTTTTTAATAGTTTCAACAGATAACTGAAAAACAGATTTCAATTACTCTCTAACAACTCGTTAATCGATTAACAGGAAACATAATCGATTAACTGGGTGAAAACCAGCTTTTCTATATACACTGATTTTTAAATAGATTTGATATACAATTTTATACATTCATACATTCATATTAGAATTGCTAAGTTGTGTATTTTCATGTTCATGTATGTCATATAGGCAGAGGGAATTGCATATGAGATTAAAGTGAGATAGTATTATGCTTCGGATTAACATATCATCAATTGCATATTATCAAATGTGTTCTTCATCCTATCTTGTTCTTGCATGATTATTGTACTATTGTTTAGAGATTTCTTAAGGGTAGAAATTACATGTTCTTCATGATTTTCATCTTATACATATTCATAGTAATTGTGAGATTTGTATAAGATTTATAGCTTGTTCCTTCTTGTTATATTTGAGCTAGTTTAGTGCTTCACATTACTCTATTTTTTGTGTTGTTTGTGTAACAAGGGAAGTCGTCTCTTGGTGTTGTACCACCAAAGAGATCAGAGAGTCTTCACCAAGACTTGGAGGTCTTCAGTTTAGAGCCTACTCTTGGCTGGGGCTGGATCATAATAAAGGTTTTCCTAGGCGATTGGGTAAGGTCAAACCAAGGTAGAGGTTTTGGAAACTCAAGAAGGGAACATTGAAGGTCTTGTAATTGGAAGTGTTTTTATAAAAATCTCTCGGATCAGAGGGGAGGAGTGGATGTAGTTTTGCAGTGGACCACAAAACGAATGAGTATAAAAACCTTGTTGTAGGTTGTTTCTTTCCCTTATCTCTTTATTATTTTTAGTAGATGTAATTGCCTATTGTAGCTTATATTTTGAATATAGCATTACTGCCAAATAAATATTAGTTGTGTTCAAATATATATGTTATATCAATTCTGTATAATCTGTAATTGGTTATGTAATTGAGACAGTCAGCAACTGCTAATTCTATGTGACTTAATCGATTAAGTCATAGCTTTAATCGATTAACTAGGCAAGTTTCCAGAAAAGGGCTTTGGTGCAAATAGCGGTAAGTGGGAACCGCGACATCTATTCAACCCCCCCCCCCCTTCTAGGTGTATTCTGTCACTGATACTTAACAAGTGGTATCAGAGCTAGTACGACGTGCTAGCTCAACTGTATCGACATGATCCGTTAGGGAAATTAAATGGGTTCCACCAACCCCATTGGCGGTGATGGCGCATCCATTAACCGCCCTCCCGTCTTCAGTGGCGAAGGATATGCGTACTGGAATGTTCGCATTAAAATCTTTATAGAGGCCATCGACTTGGATATTTGGGAATCCGTAGTCAACGGGCCCTTCGTTCCACAACATTTAGTGGACGATGAACCAAAAGATAAACCAAAAAGTCTATGGACAGATGTTGAAAGCAAAAAGGTTCATTATAACCTGCGTGCCAAAAATATCATCACATCAACCCTATCCTATGATGAGCTCTTTCGAGTTTTGTAGTGCCAAAGTGCTAAAGAAATGTGTGACACTTTACAAGTGACTCACGAAGGCACTAGCAAAGTCAAGCGTGCCAGGCTGAATGCCTTGACACATGAATGTGAGTTATTTTGTATGTTACCAAATGAAACCATTAGTGACATGCAAAAATGTTTTACTCATATAGTTAACCATTTAGTTGCTTTGGATAAATTGTTTAACAAAGGAGAGCTTACTAACAAATTTTTACGCTGTCTTGACAGGAGATTGCAACCAAAAGTAACAGCTATTATGGAATCAAAGGATCTTGACTCCATACCTTTGGCGACATTTTTCGAAAACTTCAAGAGCACAAAATGGAGCTTGGACGCCTGACTATGCATGAAGAATCAGATCGCAAAAATAAAAGTATATCTCTCAAGGCAACAACGTCTCAATCCACAAAAGAGATACAAGAAGATAAATCTGATTCAGATGTAGACGAAGAAACTTTGGGCCTTCTTGTTCGCAAATTCGGGAAATTTATAAAGAAAGGAGACTTCAAACGTTTCCAGAAGAAAGAAGCACGAGAGTCGACCAGAAAAGGCAAGAGTAAAGAGCGCTTCACTTGCCATGAATGTGGTATGTCGGGACATATGATGTTCCAATGTCCTACTTACCTCAAGAAGGTTTATTCAGATAAGAGCACTCCTCGGGACTTCAAATCGAAGAAAGCTTACATAGTATGGGATGTACCAGAGGAGGACACGATATCCAGCACTTCAGATGAAGAGGAGACAACAAGCTATGCTTAATGACAAGAACAGATGATGCATGTTGCTCAAATTCAAAAGAGGTAAATAGAGAGGTATATTCTAACACCTCATCTACTTCATCTAATGATTCTCCTCCTTATGAGGAATTATATAATGCGTATGTCGAATTGCATGATGAGTTAAAGAAATTAGCTAGGATTAGTTTCGATAGGAAAAGACTAATCTTGCTAAATGAACAAAAAATAGGCTCGTTACAAAAAGAATTAGATGAACTAAAATTGGAAAATGAAACATTAGATTTGATTTATTCTTGTAATGCATGCAATTGCTCTGATAATAATTTATGTCAACCAACTGTCTGTAATTCTTACGATGATTTGAAAAATGAAAATTTGAGATTAAATGAAAAATACGCAAAACTCACAGAGAGTCAAAACATGTTAGACACTATGCTTAGTAAAACCAGGAATGTTAGTGACCATACCGGGCTAGGATAAATTCCCCCTATGCTTTTATTGTGCCACTCATAGCCACACTTCCTACTCTTGTTATATTAGAAAATATGGTATACCTAGTGGCATGCATGTGTGGATGAAAAAGGGAGATAACTCCCTAGTTACTAACAGAAAAGAACCCAACATAACTTAGGTACCTGAAATAGGCAAGTGATCTATGTTTTGCAGGTATGTGTTCGAGCACATGGACATCATTAGTATCTTGATAGTGGATGCTCGAGACATATGACGGGTGATAGATCAAAATTCCTAGATCTATCCTTGCAAGAAAAAGGGTTTGTCACTTATGGAGAGAACAACAAAGGGAAGATACTTGGCACTGGACCAATTGGAAACTCAAATCAAGCCATTATTGAAAATGTGTTATATGTTGAAGGTCTGGAACATAACCTCTTGAGTATCAACCAACTATGCGATAAAGGTAAATGTGTATCTTTTGATTTTGAGTATTGTATTATTCGTGACAATATATCTAATAAAGTTAAGTTTGTCGGATATCGTATAAATAATATATATATGGTTAATCTAGAGGATGTCACTACTCTATTTTCAAAATGTTTTATATCAAAAGAGGTTTGGCATAGGCGTGTCGCTCATATTCACATAAAGCATCTAGATAAATTGTCTAAAAATAATTTGGTTGATGGGCTGCCAAAACTTGATTTTAAAACTCAAGAAACTTGTGACACTTGTCAAAGATGTAAACAAGTTAAAAACTCTTTTTCTAAAAAGAATTTGATATCCATAACAAGTCCTTTGGAGCTTCTCCATATGGACTTGTTTGGACCATCACATGTTATGAGTTTTGGTAGTAGCTTTTATGCTTTAGTGATCATTGATGATTTCTCTACATTTACATGGACATTATTTCTTTCGTCCAAGAGCGATACTTTTAAGTCTTTCAAAAATCTTGCCAAGCAAATACAAAACCAGTTTAATCATAAAATAGTATATATTCGATCCGATCATCGTGGCGAATTTAAAAACCATTTATTTGATAAATTTTGTAATACATATGGTATTATGCATCAATTTTCGGCCCCTCGTACCCCTCAACAAAATGGAGTTGTTGAGAGGAAGAATCGAGTCTTAGAGGAGCTTGCTAGAACAATGCTAAATGAAAGCAAGGTTCCAAAATATTTTTGGGCTGATGCAGTGCATACAACATGCTATGTGTTTAATCATATACTCTTGACGCCTACTTTTTCAAAAACTCCATATGAACTGTTAAAAGGTCGTAGAGCTAATATTTCTTATTTTCAGGCTTTTGGGTGTAAACGCTTTATATTAAATAATGGAAAAAGAGCTTTAAGTAAATTTGATTCAAAAGCAGATTAGGGTATATTTTTGGGGTATTCATTGTATAGTAAAGGTTATTCAGCCTTTAATAGGTATTCAATGCAAGTAGAAGAGTATGTGCATGTCCATTTTGACGAATCTTCTCCAAAAGAGAAGAGGAAAGTATTTTCTAATGATGTTGCAGGTGCTTTGGAAGAAGCATACTCTAAGGACATGGACCAGGAAAACGAAGCAGAAGCATAGCAAACTATACAAGATGAGCATCAGGACCTACCAATTGCGTGGAAGACTAAGAAGGATCATCCACTCGACAAAGTGATAGGTGATATAACTATGGGGGTGGTAACCCGTAGCTCTTTACGTAACTTTTGTAACTTTAAAGCTTTTGTATCTCAAATCGAGTATAACACTATCAATGAGGCCATTGAGGATGTGCACTGGGGTATAGCTATGAAAGAAGAGCTAAACCAGTTCGAGCGTAATAATGTATGGGACTTGGTCCCTAAGCCTAAAAAACATCTAGTGATTGGTACTAGATGGGTCTTTCATAATAAATTGGATGAATCTAGCTTGATAATAAAAAATAAAGCTTGCTTAGTGGCCAAAGGCTACAACCAGGAGGAGGGCATCGATTATGATGAGACCTACGCTCTTGTAGCCAGATTAGAGGCCATAAGGATGTTTTTATCATTTTCATCAATTATGAACTTCAAGCTCTTTCAAATGGATGTCAAGAGCGCCTTCTTGAATGGCTACATTCAGGAGGAGGTATATGTAGATCAATCTCCTGGCTTTGAAAATTTTAAATATCCAAACCATGTATATAAGCTCAAAGAGGCCTTTTATGGCCTAAAACAAGCTCCCAGAGCTTGGTATGATAGATTGTGTTCTTTCCTCTTGGAAAAAGGGTTCGTGAGGGGTATAGTTGATACTACCCTCTTTATTCATATATTAGATAATCATGTTCTTTTAGTACAAATATATGTTGATGATATAATCTTCGGATCTACTAATGACATTCTATGTAAAGAATTTTCTGAGTTGATGTAGGGTGAATTTGAGATGTCGGTGATGGGTGAGTTGACCTTCTTTCTTGGACTTCAATTCAAACAAATGGAAAGCGGGATCTTCATTCATCATCGAAATATTTCAAAGAGTCACTGAAGAAATTCGATATGGAAAAGTGTAAAGAGGCTTCGACACCTATGGTGTCCGCAAGCTATCTCGATATAGATGAAAAGGGAAAAGCAATTGAGGTAACCAAATGTCGTGGGATCATCGGCTCATTATTGTATTTAACTGCGAGTCGCCCCCGATATTATGTTTAGTGTTTGTATGTGTTCTAGATTGCAAGTTTTGCCTAAAGATTCACATTATACTGCTGTAAAACGAATTATGAGATATTTAAAAGGAACAACTAATATAGGATTGTGGTATCCTAGGGATGCCTCATTATCCTTGGTAGGGTATTCCGATTCCGATTTTGCGGGATGTAAGTTGGATCAGAAAAGCACTAGTGGGACTTGTCATTTACGTGATAGTTCCTTAGTTGATGGCACAGTAAAAAGCAAGCATGTGTTGCTTTGTCTACCACCAAAGCGGAATACATTGTCGGTGGTGTGTGTTGCGCTCAAATCATTTGGATGAAGTAGTAACTTAAGGACTTTGGACTTAATCTAGAAAATATCCCTATGAAATGTGATAACACAAGTGTCATAAACCTATCCAAGAATCCCGTTTTGCATTCTAGAACCAAGCATATATTAGACATCATTTATTGCATGACCATGTACAAAAGGCGATTGTGTGCTTAAATTTGTTGAAACATCTAAGCATTTGGGTGATATTTTCACCAAGTTTCTCTCACGAGATACCTTCTATGTTCTTCGAAGAGAACTTCGAAATCTTGATGAAAATTATCTTGATTAAAATCGTCTAAAAATGTTATTATATGCTTCGCATGATTAATGTCTTCTATGCTTCAAAATGTATACTTGTTATTAATGCATTATATTCCATTTATGACTCATGATCTTGTGTGACAAGTTGAAAATGTACATGTGATTGAGTAAAAACTGCTTGATAAATGTTAGAAATCTCTGCATGTTTTTAAAACCCGAAAACCTCTTGATTCTACATATTTGATGCCACTTAATCGATTAACTATCCTTCTTAATCGATTAAAATGAGTTCCAGTAGCAAACATTTCAATTGTCACTAAATTTAATCGATTAAGATTTATTTTAATCGATTACCTGGGCTCATGTTTCTGAAAACCTGGAATTTTTACACTAATTAATCGATTAAAATGCAACACTTAATCGATTAACGGTAGCAGATATATTAGAATCAGAAGTGTTTTTGTCACTTTTTCAAACCCTCACTTCATCCTTTTCTTTGAAAATCTCAAATGCGAGCAGTAAATTTGAAATCTTAGCTTAATAGAAGTATTAAACCTCACCTTTACCCATTTGTGCACCTCATCTTATCTAATTCCTTTCTCTATTTCCCAAGAAACCCCATTCCCAATTCCAAACCCTAAGGTCTAGGTTCCCTCCCTTATCCTCCTTATCCTCCTTATCCTCTCATTACTCACGGTTTTAATCTTCAATGGAAAGAGGACGTTCGAAGATGTTCAAGACAACTACTCACCGCACTGATAGGCCTCCTAATGCTTCATCTTCAAATCTGAACGTGAGGCACGACCGTGGAGATCCCTACTACTCACTCATACTTAAGGAGACTCGGTTGTCCAAATATTTTGGAAGGAAACCCACCTACATAAGGTATGTTGATCTTACCTGGTTGGCGGAACAAAATTTCACATTTCCGCAAGGTATGCAGGCTCAGGGTGATGTAATGTTTTTGGAATTAACGGGTAATCTGTACCCAACTTTGATTAGGGAATTTTATACTAACTTCTGTTATAAGGATGGTAGATATTGGTCTATGACTTCGGGAAATCTGTTTGAGATTGATAGTAGCATTTTTATGAATGTGGGTGGCTTATCCACTACTGGTGTTAGCCTAGGTGATTGTGAATGGCTTGCTGACTTCGACGCTGCTGAGGTATATAAATCAAGTCTGAGAGGTCCCCATCTATATGTCTAGGGAGAATTGACTAAAGTTGGTTCTTTATCGGTAGAGAATAGATTGCTTCACTATTTGATTGCGTACATCTTGATTTAGAGGAACACTAACCATGCACAACCTACTGTTAATGATCTGAAATTTATGTATATTGTGAAGGAGAATATAATGGTTAATTGGCCTGAAGAAATTTTGAAGGTCATGTATAATGTCTCTACATTGCAATCCAAATTGTGGCCCTATAGTATCTTCATATCAAGAATTATTGACTATCTACATATTGACGTATCTGACACCATCGTCACAGGAACTTCTAACAAAGATCACCTTGTTGGTGAAAGCCTTATCCACAAGATGGGTATCTACAAGTATGGAAGGACTTGGCAATACCAGGAAGATGTTACTACAATGGATTTGGAGCTATCTGATGACGAGGATCAGGCTGATACAGATCAGCCTAATGCAAAGACTCAGGGGGAGCCATCTGGAACTGTGCAGCAAGAATCATCCTTTGGATTAGCTCGGTTGGATGCCATGGAGCAAAGGCTGAACAACGAGATAGATTTACACGATCAACCTTTGAAGGACTCCTACCATATTGATTTGGAACAATTTGAGGAGCGTCAGGTTGCTTACATCGATAACCATTATCAGGCTATGAGGAGCTTTGTCCAGAACACTATTGAGGCACAGAATGCGAGGTTTTTGTGCAGAGTTTGAGAAGTTGAGATTCCTCATCCAGGGTGATAGTAGTCTGAGCGTACCTGATGACAGAGATCCTCATCCGCATCCCTAGATTAGAAGGCCCTAGATCTTAGATTGCCCTAGGTTTAGTCCTTCTATATGGCTAATTGTTAGGATTTATGCTGTTTTGTAATTTCGAGACATATTTTCTCTTTGCTTTATGGATTATAACTCTAAATCTACTATTTTCGAGACATATTTTTGCTTATATTTGTCAATTATAGCATGATTGCATGTTTAATGGATCTTGATCATGTTTGGTTATATGTATATCGTATGTTTGATTGAGCCTACTATTTCAATGCAATAATGTAAATTCTTGATTATTCCATTCTTGATTGGTTCATGTATAACCCTCCATGCCATTAAATCTGTCATATTGTTGTATTCTGTTCGTTTAATCGACTAACCTGTTGTTTTAATCGATTAAATGCTGATAAATTTGTGCACTTGTTCAATTCTTTCATCAACTAGTTAATTAATTTCATTCCTAACACTAATTGATTAATTACAGTTTGATTTCATTTCATATCTCTTCTTACTTTTGACCAAAATTTCAGTTATTTTATCTTTTTGATAATGTCAAAAGGGGGGAGAAAGGTTGTTTTGTTGTTTAATGTGTCCAGGGTGTAAATAATATCAAGCTTTCGTTGTCTAGCTATGCGCTTTAACATTCAAATCAACAACCATGCATTTAGTGATCATCTTCAAGCTTTACATCAAAATAAATTTGGTGTTGAGTTTGTCATCATAAAAAATGGGGAGATTGAAAGTGCAATGTGTCAAGAGAGCACTTATGCTTGCCTATGTTTTGATAAAGACAAAGGACTTAGTGAAACCTTAAAGACAACTCAAAAAATCAACATGTCAAAGATTCAAGAGCTTCATGTCTAGACTAGAGTCTTAGATGTTGCTTAGTTATTGAGTCTAGGTTCGGTAATCCTAGATGCAAATCTCACAAAGACTAAAAACTATCATATCATTTACATGAGACATGCCATCTAGTTTATTATATGTTCATGCATTAATCATACATGTTATTTGTGCATTTTAGGCATAACATAAAGGTAAAACATGTAAAGTTGATAACCATAACATATAGGTAGTTTACCAATTAACATCTTAACTGAAAATATGTCAGTTAATCGATCAAGAGAAACTTTAATCGATTAACGCGAAAACAATTTTTAACAATTTTTAACAATTTTTAACAATTTTTAACAATTTTTAACAATTTTTAACAATTTTTAACAATTTCAACACATAACTGAAAAACAGATTTCAGTAACTCTCTAACAGCCCGTTAATTGATTAATAGACAACATAATCGATTAACTTGGTCAAAAACAGCTTTTCTATATAAACTGATTTTTAAACGGATTTGATATACGATTTTATACATTCATAACTTCATATTAGAATTGCTAACTTGCACATTTTCATGTTCATGTATATCATATAGGCAGAGCAAATTGCGTGTGAGATAGTATTATGCTTAGGATTAACATGTCATCCATTGCATATTATCAAATGTGTTCTTCATCCTATCTTGTCCTTGCATGATTCTTTCACTATTGTTTAGAGATTTCTTAAGGGTACAAATTACATGTTCTTCATGATTTTCATCTTATACATATTCATCGTAATTGTGATATTTGTATAGGGTTTATAGCTTGTTCTTTCTTGTTATATTTGAGTTATTTTAGTGCTTCACATTACTCTGTTTTTTGTGTTGTTTGTGTAACAAGGGAAGTCGTCTCTTGGTGTTGTAGCACCAAAGAGATCAGAGAGTCTTCACCAAGACTTAGAGATCTTGAGTTTAGAGCATACTCTTGGCTAGGGCTGGATCGTAGGAAAGGTTTTCCTAGGCGATTGGGTAAGGTCAAACCAAGATAGAGATTCTGGGAACTCAAGAAGGGAGTGTTCAAAGTCTTGTAATTGGAAGTGTGTTTGTAAGGCACATTGGTTTAAATTTTAGAGAAGAAAAACTCTCAGATCAGAGGGGAAGACTGGATGTAGTTTTGCAGTGGATCGCAAAATAAACCAGTATAAAAACCTTGTTGCAGGCTATTTCTTTCCCTTATCTCTTTACTGTATTTAGTAGTTTTAATCGCCCATTGTAGCTAATATTTTGAATAATACATTACTTCCAAATAAATATCATTTATGTTCAAATATATCTACTATATCAATTCTTTATACTTTGTAATTGGCTGTGTAATTGAGCCAGTTAGCAACTACTAATTTGGTGTAACTTAAACGATTAAGTCATAGCTTTAATCAATTAATTGGGCAAGTTTCTAGAATAGGGCTTTGGCTCAAATAGCGAGAAGTGGGAACCGTGACACCTATTCAACCCCCTTAACTTCTAGGTGTATTCTGTCACTGATACCTAAGAGAAGGAGGTAGGTTGTATATCACCAACATCACTGGCCATGTATTGTGGGAACAACTTTGAACACTATGTGGGTTAATTCCATTATTAGACAATGAGGCGTAGATTTCTTGATTCTTGACCAAATCTAGGATAGTCATGATCATTTTTTCTCCATTGAGGAGAATCTGTAGGATGCCGAAGCTTGTCATCATTAATCATTTCTTCGTCATACCATGTTAAATTCTTTACATCTTTCGCATTATTGAACATACGCTTGAATCATGCTTTGATGGGAATATAAAATACAACCTTTTTTGGAATTGAGTCTTCCTTCTTATATCGTGATGCATTACATTTAGGACAAAACTTTAACAAAGCAAACTCGACAAAAAATGAGATGCAATCATTATCACAAGCATGTATCCTATTGCAGTCCATGCCAATGGAGCGTAATATTTCTTTAGCATCATAGGTTCGAGAAGGAAGCACATTATCTTTCGGCAACATACCCTTCAGAAGTGCAAGTAGGTTTCTGAAACTCTTATCACTTCATCCATTAACAGATTTCAACTTATACAACCTTGACATTGATGTATATCTCATGAATTTAGTACAACTATCATATAATGGCTTCTTAGCGTCACTTATCAACCACAGAAACATCTAAGGACAATCTTAAAGATCCTCTTTGACAACATTTTCCATTTCCTCGTAACGATTGCCTTCATATGTATTTGTATTGTTTTCTTTCATATGCATCTCATGACAATCCATACCATATCTTTTCTCACCATGCCTTGTCCATCATGTGTAACTTTCATCAATATCATAACATACTAAATAAACTTTTAATTCATTGGGAGTAACTCGGTTTGAGTAACAACATTTTAAGCAAAGACATACCATTCTACTAAAGTTTTCAACATTCTCAATTGCAAATGTAACGCCCCGAAAAATACTCTTTACTTATTACGCCAAAAAGTGAGTAAAATTTTTTTTTTCAATTGGTGACATAAAATTGTTTCCTTTTAAAAACTTTTCTTTTCCGGGACATCAATTTAAGTAACATATAACGCGGAAATCAAAACCGATTACCTAACGGTAACTGAAATGATACAACATCTTCATAGATATAAAAGATCATAAGTACTTAATATACATATCCAACAAGAAAGGGCGGAAATATTAATCATCTCCAAGAGACACTAAACAAAGACATGAACAAGCTGAAACCGTCAGTGTTTCAAAAGTCACAAAATGATAAGCAACTCCTAGTGGCTAACTCCAAAGCTAGGATACTGCCTCTCCTCAAATCCTCATGCTCCCTCCTGGAACATCACGGACGGGTAGCTCCAAATCCGAGCAAAGGTGTCTATCTATCGAGCACACGTCCGAAAAGCAAGCAATAGAAAAGAAGAGAAATAGAGAGAGTAAGACATCTAATGAATATAATTCATTGACGGCGTGGACTTACTCAGAATATTACACTCAGATATGAAAAGCAGTTCATATATATAACATATCACATTATAACTCATCAGTTGTTCTCGTAAACAATTATCCAATCCACATGAGTAATATAACCAAACTCATCAATTGTTCTCATAAACAATTATCTAATCAACCTA
>NW_017716723.1:0-578 GCF_001865875.1 Lupinus angustifolius
AGTGGAGATCATAACCCCAAATAATAACATACACATATATTATCTATAACCGACATCATAACCCACCGTTTATCAACATAAACAATAATGTATCAACATACATTTCATAAACTAATATCATAACCATAAGTAATAATATGTGCATAATGTTAATGATGCATGATGTTTATAACTCAATGTGGGAATCCACTTCCACAAGTGCAATATATGCATGCTATGTCATGATCATCCACCTTACCCCAATATCCTTCCAATAACCTAGTCGGAAATAAATCAAGAGTACAGGTCCCATACCAAGCCACTTTGTACGCACCAAAAAGCATTTCATAAGCCAATTGATCAATAAGTTCCATAGGAACATTCCATAACAGGACGGTGTCGTAACAAACGCTTTCTGGGCATCTGTCTCATTGATCCAGATTGCAAAGAGGGGTCGTCAGAGATCGTCTAGTTTGGCCTGTGAGAACTGTCCGATCCAACAGGATATCTTCTCCCAGGAATACAAGGGACTCGCTTCACCTAGACTCTCCCTCAAGACATTGTTGACGAATCACCGTCCAACAACGCCGTCCCTCTCA
>NW_017716724.1:0-825 GCF_001865875.1 Lupinus angustifolius
TATGTTAACACGTAATATAAAGGAAATACATCCCACCACTACGACCATCGCTGAATACCCTGGACGGTCCCAGACTAAGCCTCTTACGGTCAGTCGATCTCGCTACGTGGTATCCTGGGTTCCTTTCTGGGTAGTGCTCTAATTCAAATCATAACTCAAAGGGTAACGTCCCTACCACTACGATTATCGCTAAATCACCCTGCACGGTCCCAAACCAAGCCACTTACGGTCAGACGATCTCGCTCCGTGGTATCACATATCCTTTTATGGGCATCGCCCTAAATCATACATCCTTCTCGGAATACTTTAATTTTAAATTTACTTACCGAGTTTGACTATTTAATTCCAACACCTTGAATACTTTACTTTTTAATTCAATTACGGTGTTATACCAAAGTAGTTTATATCACATACCCATACTAGGGTTATTACATACTCAACCAATCAATCCAAATAGTCAAACACAATTACTGTCTCTCGCCCAAGCGATAATTCCCCAAAAACAATCTCTAAAACCTAGGCTCTCTCGCCAAAGCGAGGTCCTCTCCTCGCCCAAGCGAGAGCCTCTCGCCCAAGCGAGGCTCTATCGCCCAAGAGACAGAGTTACAGAACCAAAACTTCTCCTCGCTCAGTCCTTCGCCCAGTCCTCGCCCAAGTGAGACCTGCTCGCCCAAGCGAGAAGGACCTGGACAGAATTCCAATTTTGCCCTGTTCAGCTAATCGAACGTATTTTCACATGGGTTTTCAAATACCTGCACACAGAAAAGTTCCCAACAACATTCATATACCATATTCAACACATTTCATCAACAATCATATATATTC
>NW_017716725.1:0-339 GCF_001865875.1 Lupinus angustifolius
AAACTCCATATTCTGATTTAAGACATTCTTTGATAATCTTACCACTTTAAAGTAAGTTATTCAAATTATCATTTAATAGTTTTATCAGACATTCATGTACTCATAAACCTTAACATCTTTTTTAACAAAAGTTTCTATTTTTCCAACTTGTTCCAACTTGTTTCTAAAAACAAATAGAAATACATACATTCTCATTTTTCCAAAACACTTCCTAAAGGTTCCTTTGATTTCATCATCATCCCCTTTGGCTAAAACAACCAAATACATGTAATAAAACATTATAACAACTCCATGAACACAATTTTTTCATGGTTTCAACAAAATATTTTCATAAGTTCA
>NW_017716726.1:0-9315 GCF_001865875.1 Lupinus angustifolius
TAGAAAGCGTTTTAGAAAATTTCAACGGTTGAATATGTTCTTGACATGCTCATGAACAACATACTTAAATCTCATCAACATCCATTGGTTGAATGTTGAGAGATCAAGGATTGAAGATGGAAGAAGCAAATGAAAAATGAGAGAAAAAGATGAAGAGAGAATTTACCTTCTCTTTGTAAATTTTGAAAATGAAAGAGTGTGAGAGTGAAGTGTGAAGTGTGGAGGCTTAAGGAGAGAAGGGAAAGATTTCCCTCTAGAAAATCATCAAAAAAATCTCCTAGGGTGGCTAATGATGATTTTATAAGATATTTGAGTGATTGATTTGAGGTTTGCTTTATGGAAAAGCAAATTTCACATCACCAACGCGAAATCACCACTTTGCGGACACGTGCGATAAAAAAATGCTCGAGTATTATCGGCCAATACTCGATCGGATATTATAAATCGCCTGATTTTAATATCCGATTAGAATTTCGAATTTCGGCATTCCGAGTGAAAAATATTTAGAAAATAAGTATGGGTGTACTCAGGGTCTATATTGCCTCGAAATGAAATTACAAAGCCAATGGCGCGATCGGAATACGATTCCGAGTTACGGAACTAAAAAACCACTTTTTGAGCCATACCGAGTGGATTTCGGCCCCGATAGTGGTTCAGAACCGACTGTCTCCAAAAATTACCAAACTTTACTACAAAATAGGAAATAATCAAACAAAGCTAAAACTCAACTATTCCCTAGCCGAATTCCTTACCTATTATTCCCATAAATTCATTTTCGAAAATAGAAATAATAAAAATATTAATAAAAACATATATTTTCAAGGTAGTAAAATTCGCGGTTTTACAGAAAACCTAACAAATGATTTCACTTTATCCTCATACTCATTCGACAATTGAATGGCACTCATCCATTTTTGATCCATTTTCTTGAAAGGAATTGACAAAAAAAATATAAAGAGCATAAATCCCTAAAGCTTGTAGTTAAGCTCACCATGTAGAGAAAATACGTTATGTAATTAAAAAGGAGGAAACCCTAACTTATAATGTAATAAGGTGAAAGGAGAATCCTTAAATCAATACAAGCTAAATGAGTGAACTTACTTTCAATTCATGTAATTAAAAAAGACAAATATTTATAAGGAAAACTCACTTTCAATTCGGTGTTGAATGAGTGAACTTTCAATGTTGAATGAATGAATGATGATTTTGACGTTGAATGTGTCAATGAGTTTCGAATTTTGTGTTGTATTATTTTGAGGTTGAATGAGTAAATGCTTTCCGAATTTAATGTTTAATTATTTTCGTGTTAAATGAGTGAATGATTTCAAGGTTGATTTTCTGTGTTGAATTGATTTTGAGGTTGATTTTGAGAGTAAGAGTTTTGCTACTGAGTAAATGAGTTTTGGTATTGTTGAATGTGTGTGAATGCGGGAAAAATTTAATTTTTTTGGGTATGATCGTACCTTCAATAAGGCTTATTAATGGGAGCGTTGTACAGGATATGTAATCAACAACGTCACCTACAACGAGCGTTGCTGAAGATGTCTCATTGAAATAAAATAAAGATAAAATATAAGTATCACACATCGCACATTAAAAAGAGTGTTGTATAAGCAATCATATCAACAGCGTCTTTAGTAGGGCACGATGTTGAAGATATATGTTCTTCATTCAAATAATAACAATTAATTAATTATTTTTAGTGACATTTAAATTAATAATGGCATTGTGACATTCGATTAATGACAATTAATTAAATATATAAAACAATTAAATAATTGTGTTCTTAATGACATTCAAATAATACAAAACATACAATGTAAAAATTAATAATAAAGGAAATAATGACAATTAATTAAAACTTTATAGTGTTGTATGCACATGCTTAATTGTTGCACTTCAACAACGCTTTTTTCATAAGCGTTGTGGAATAGATTCAATTCAATTATATGAGCATTAACAACTCAATAGCGCACATTACATGGTGTGCTATAGAAGTTAAAAAGTCAATTACGCTTATTTAAATGTGTGTTGTTGCATATATTCAATACAACAGCGCATATTTAAATAAGTGTTGTTGTATATTCGATATTCATATATACAACAACATACATTTAAATAAGAATTGTTGAATGTCATAATTCCTAATTCTAAACAGTTAAGCACACAAAGCAGAAAATCAACCTGAATGCATATTGAACAGCTAGAAACAGAACAGCAACTAGAAATAGAACAATAACAAAAGACATTGAACAAAAGAACTAAATGAATAAAACTGAATTTCAAAACACATCTATATATATTGAACATTTAACTATATTGTTTGAACATACACCAAAACATACAATACAATTACATATACCAAAAGATACATTATATTGAACATTGAATTTCCTAAGCTACAATTTGTACCTATGCTACAATCTATACCTATGTTATAATCTATATATTTAATTCTCTAAACTACTCTTTAAATGTAAGCATATATTTGACCAATCTTCCATAAACTTCATTGGAGTTGGTCACTACTGAATGATCTCCTTCATGAGTTTCAACACATAATAGTCACATTTTTTATCGTTTGTTTGGAAGGGGGTCTAAAATTAAAATCAAGTAAACAAATAAGAATAACCTTAATTGAAATATGAATAAACTACACATATAATTTTTTGAGATGATTTGTGTCAATACTTTTATATGAGACCATTTGACGTTAGACGATACTTTTCTAGAATGAACATAGGCTCTGTAAATTTGTACTCTCTAAACAATATAAAATGTACTTAATTACTAAATAACTAGGAAAGTTAAAGTGTACCTAAAAGTTTAAATGAGTAGTCCACTTACCTAGTAAAAGTATCTCTCATACGGTGTGCTTGTTCAGATCAGCATGTTTGAATTAGTCAAAGTAGAATACTTCTTCTTGAATCTGATTAATGGCAATCAAAATCCAATGTTGCCTAACAAAACATATGCGCACGGTTACGAAATATTAAGCACAAACATACAAAAGAAAATTAAAAAATGTTCACTCGGTACTAAAAGGTGCAAGAAATAAACTAGCAGCTTCTCTATAATTGATGAGAGTATCTGCAACATGTTTTGTCTGCTCCCCAATCTACATTTTGTCATTGTTACTCATTACCAAATTGGTAACATATGGGGATAAAAACATCACCTTATTTTTATCTTTTAAAATGAAATTTTCATACAAGTACCTAATATATAACACAAATTTTAGTTAATTATAACACTAATGATTAAATGTAAAAGCGATATTTTATAAAAACATAATTTACTTGATGTATACACATACATCGGTTCCACCTATCAAATCATGTTCATATACATCCTAGACTTCATTAATGCTAATGAATTCTTAGATATCATTCCCGAAGACTTCCTTTGGAATTGATATAATTAGCACATCATCTTCTCCCAATTGCTTTACATTCTCAAACAACTCAGTACAGCAGTTGATCTTTTTGGAGCTCACATCCCTCAAAGATGACTTCGTAGACTTTGACGTTGGTTGCTTAGTTTTTGGTTTACTAACCTTAAATTTCACCACCTTAGCCATTTTTGATAGATGTTCTACTATGTGATGGGATGTCATTGAGTCATCTAACTCGTTTTCACTGGGTCTAGAGTTTACATTTTCTTGAAATATTCAAATAAGAACATATCAATTTAAGATTAAAGTATATATAATATGTGTGAGCATAAGGTAAAAAAATTGTACCTTAAAAGGAACTACATGAACAAGGTCTATTCGTCAAGCCACATAAGTGCATATAGCCTCTCCCAGTATCAAAATATCATCACCGAGAGGAGTTGGGAGCAATACATCATCATCGATTGCAATATCAATCGAGACCTTCACATAATGGGGTGAGATAGGTGCATTATGCAGCATAGCATCTGTTAAGTTGCGCACTTTACCAACATCCACTACTCGCCTAGATGGGATATCCAATAACAGTTTGCAAGTATTGATTCCCTATATGTTAGTTAAAAACATATAATTAGTTTACGACTATAATTAAACTAAATGACAAATAAATTAGAATTAGTTAATTATATTACCTCAGGAATGAGAATGGAAATGTTGTGAGGAGCACGTGTGCAACTCTCATTGATGCTATAAGGAACATTGCCAACAGCTTTTTGATGCCACTCAGCTTCCTTCAGCTTCACTGAATGTTCAAATTCATTGAACCATTGCATGGACGTATCCAATTCGTTTTAGTATCCGATTCAATTGGGCTTTGGTTGTACGCTTTTAATAGGATACAAATGATCACTTGCTTACCCCAAATCTTGCATCTCATACATGATTAGAGTACTCAAGCAGTCCTAGTGTCATATCAAGTATTATCTGACTATCTAGGGTCTCTAGCTCCCCTCCTTTTTTATTGCAACCTGACACATCAACAAAAAACATAATGTTAATTAATCACATTGATAAATAAAGTATGGAAATAAAGTTTAATTAAATGATGAGCACTTAGAACACGATTTTCCACTTCTTGAACTTGTATATTACTGATGACATTCTCCTTGTTCTTATGGGCATCCACCCATACAACATCGAGGTCTACTGTATGTGTAGTCGAAGGTGTATCGTTTTGCTCCAGCTGCCAAAAAATAACAAATAATAATGTAATTAGATATATGGACACAAAACATAACCAATAATGTACATACAAATTAACAATACTTTTAATTTTTTTCATCGATTCCTCTATACCCTGATCGAGAGCTCGGTATGGATACAAAGGCATAGATGTCCTCTTGCGGTTTTCATCACTCACTTTCTGCAAAAAGAAACAACATTAACATCAACAATCATATATATGACTATACAAAAGCATACATAAGAAGAAAGTCAATACAAAGAATATGATTTTACCAAGAAAGACTCGTCTTGTGTGCGTGTAGTGACAAAAGCCTTCCAATCCCCATCTTCAATGACATTTGCATATTTGGTTGGTGGTTTTAGATTGACATTGCCATCAGGATCTCTTATACATTTTCTAACATCAGTTCTGAATTGTTGGAGAGTCTTGTCGGCAAATTTGACGATGTAATCTTTATGCTCCTACCAACATCAAAAATACATATATTGCATAAAAGATAGATATATTGCATGAATATACAAAAATACATATAAATTGAATGAAAGCATATACATTACATGAATACACAAAATACATATCATTGTATAAAAACACATATACATTGCATGAAAACACATAAACACATAACTAAAATATAAACTTACTATTATTTCATTCCAGATACGCACCTTCACGATATTCCACCGAACATTAGTCCATATGTTGAATGTTATTGGCACATTCTACCTAACCACAACCCCATTGTAGCTTACTAATATGATGCCACCCTTCGAGTTTATAGGTTGGCCTTTTGTGTTCGTTTCAACTACTAGATTCACATCCTTACATCTTGCACGAATGACATTCTTTAAGGAAATCATTTCATTTGGAGTTTGTTTATGAAAAATGAGTTGGTTTTCTTGTGGAGTCGGTGTAGCGTCGTCACAATTGTGAGAATTATGATCACCATGTTGGGAAGCCATTGATGATGTTTTATCAGCTAGTAGAAGGTTTCTGAGTATGAGGTTTTCTTAATGTATGAGGTTTTCTTAATGTATGAGGTTTTCTGAGCATGGGGTTTTCTTTTCAAGCAAGTTTGAGTTAGAGGGAAATGTGCATCAACTTTAGAAACGCTTATTTATTAAATCGTTGTTGATATATGTAACACCGTGTTTTTCCGAGTACGTTTAATTAAGTAATTAGTTATAAATGAATTAATTACAAATATTAATCAGTAATGTTTTAAGCTAAAACTCAGTTGAGTTATAGTCTTATATTATAATATTCTTGCTTTCCCTATTTTTTCAAGATTTTTAGAGAATAAAAGTTTTCGAGACGATTTCTGGTCTTTTTATCGAGTTTTTGCCCGGTTTTTGAGTTCCGTAACTCATAATCGAATTTCGATTTATCTGTTGGATTTGAAATATTATTTCTAATCAAAATAGACATCATGTATGTCCGTAAATCATCTCTAGGTATTTTTCACCTCGAAATTCAAGTTTCGATATTTCGGGCAAAAAACCTAAATCGATAGATCGTATATTTCCGGATGAAGTTGCCAGTAATACTTGGGAACGGATTCAATTGCGAAATCACGTCGCATAAATCAAGTCAGTAATCACATCATAGGTCAATGACTTGTCAAACAAGCAAAGTCAAAGCTTCCATAATCCCCTAATTCACTCACCAAATCTCCTCACTCCACCACCATTAGACACATTACCTAAGCTAGACTAAAGCTAGATTGCCTCTTGTTAATTATCATATTTGAGAGAGGGTGAGGCTCCTATAAATACTTCACCCCATCCTCTCATTTTTACACTAATTCTCCTATAGAAAGTTAAGGTATTCTTTCTCTTTTTCTCTTCTCCATTTTTCTCCACATACACTATGAGAAAATCATAATCTCTTAGTATGTTATTCATGGATTTGAGTTTATGTTTATTTTCTTTAAATATTTTGTAAGTCATGACTAAAGGGGTTGATAATTAAATCATATGAACCTTTGTGTAGTTTTTGACTTATGTAAAACTTAAACTTTCTTCCTTGTTCTTAGATGGAAAAACTATATCTTTGGACAAGGTTAGATGAGTTTATTTTATTTATAAATATTGGAAATTATTCGTAGTATTTGAATGTGTTTATAGGTGATGATTTGAACATCAAAGGAACCTTTATTGTGTTTAAGAAAAGTTTATGTATATTCTTGAAAGTTCAAAATGTTTGAGTTTTTGTTGAAACATTTTCATTTTTAAAAGGTATTATGTGTAAAAGGTTGTTTAGCATATGTTATTCTTTGATTTCCATGTTAAGGTAATGATTTGGGATAAAAGATGATTTATTAAAGTCTTGACTTCATAAACTTAAAGTGTTATGAAGTTTTGGATAGTAAAGTAGTAAAAGTGTTAACTTATGATTTATAGTTCATGACTATGAATTCAACACCTATTAACCATCGATATTATCCTAAAATTTGGAGGTGTTGAGATGATCATGAAATTAGTTGTGTTTTCTTTAGTAGCATACTTTAAATGAGGAGATAGACCTAAAAAATCTTGACTTTATAAACCTAAAGTGTTATGAAGTCTTAGATAGAAAAATGATTTAAAAGTGTTGATCTTGGTTAAGTTAGCTTACATTAAAGTGGTAAGATTGACTTAAAAAATCTTGATTTAAAATTATTGATTTTGTTTAAGTTGGCTTACTTTACAATGGTAAGTCTAGCTTAATAATCTTACTTAAAAAGGTTAATCTTAATATAAAACAATTACTTGGAAAAGATAAGTTTTATGAATAGTTACCACTACCAGAAAAATGTAATGAAGTGGAAATACATGTCTAGAAAAGTTATGTCTAAGGAAAGACTTGGTATTAAAGTGTGTCTTTACGACCCACCTCACTTTCCTAGGAACTAACCTGGTGTATATCCATAGATTATGACATAATTATGTTATAAGTTTTATTAAAACTTTACTTTAGAAAGTGTCGTTCTGTTGTAAGACTTTCAATGATAAATGATGGTTCAAGAAATACCTAACCTTGAATCGAATGGATGAAAACGATTAAGTTCATTTTAGATCAATAGTTTTATTTTCGCATAAAATTTTATTTCATAAGAATAAAAAATATCAAAGTGATCTAATTTGCGTTATTTTGATTTTGGCATGATGAAGAGTTCGAGAAGAGACCCGGCGAATTAAGCTCACTTGGAATCGAAGAAACAATCTGCACGACATACTCAAGTGAGGGTGAAAACATTGTGACACAGTGGTGTCCGAATATGCTTCAGGACCTCCAAACTCCCTCACAAGTTTGGAGTTGTCTTGGGTATTAAGAAAGCATGTACTTAATCAATTTTGTGCTTTGTTTGGTTTTGGATTAAGTACAACAATATTTCTTATGCTGAATTATGTTAGGTTATGTTTATGTATGAAGATGCCATAATTATTCCTGTTTAATATTGCTCGAATAATTGTTCTAAGAATTATATGTATGAGATAATTGTTAAATTCAAGGCTTAAAAACGTGTTATAAATGAGAAAACTTTTCATTGAGAAAATAAATTTAACTAAGTTTCAGGCTTTTCTCGCTTGAACGAGACAGCTCTCGCTTGAGCGAGAAGTGTCCAGAGAAAACGGGTTTTCTCGCTTGGGCGAGATAGCTCTCGCCTGAGCTGAAATATGCACAAAGAAAACTGGTTGTTTTCTTGCTTAAACGAGACAGCTCTCGCTTGACCCACATGTGCCTTATAAAAATGGTGATTCACTCGCTTGAGCAAGACAGCTCTCGCTTGAGCGAGAGGGCTCCATACAGACAAGACTTCTTAAGTCGTCTGAACGATAACTCTCACATGTGTGAGAGTCTAATGGCATTTTTGCCATCAAGAATTCATTCACTTCCAATCCTATTCAATAAAACCTAAAACATTTTTATTGGAGATAATGTTCTTTTAGTAAGTAAATGTTGTAAAGATGAATAATTATATGAAATTCTTGGAAATGATATAAAGAAGAGTTGTCATATCTAAAGTGATGTATGTACATAATTGCATGGTTAATGACAAGGCCCGCAAGTGTTATATTATATCCATGCAGCGAGATCGTCTGATCGTAAGAGGCTTGGCTTGAGAGCCATCCAGGGTGATTTAGCGATGGTTCGTAGTGGTGCTGAGAAGTATCATATGCTCATGCAGCGAGATCTTCTGACCGTAAGAGGCTTGGCTTGAGTGTCGTCCAGGGTGATTCAGTGATGGTTTGTAGTGGTGATGAGGTTTATTCTCTGTGTTTTAAATGTTAAGATCGGGTCCCACTAGAAGCATTCCCGATGGGATATATCTTAGGATGGGCAAATCGTTATAAAAGATGGATTAAAAGATTTAATTTGTCAATAATGAAGTAGTGGAGAGGAAATTTATGGGAGACAAACGAGCCCCGAGATGTTGAGAGAGACGTTGATGGCGGTGATTCATCAGAAAAGTCTTGAGGGAGAGTTTAGGTGAGACGAGTCTCGTGTAATCTTGGATAAGGTATTCTATTGGATCAGACAATGCTCACAGTGCAAACTAGACGATCTTTGACAACCCCTCTTTGCAATCAGGATCGATGAGAGGGATGCCTAGAAAATGTTTAATACGACACCATCCTGAAATGAATAGTTCCATTGGAACAGATCGATCATATATATATATATATATATA
>NW_017716727.1:0-25313 GCF_001865875.1 Lupinus angustifolius
ATATCCTAGCGAGGAATAAGTTTTGGTGCAATCAAATCGGCTTGTTATGCGACATGTACTCTTGGTTATTTCCGAATAGTTATTGGGAGGATAATGGTTTAAGGATGGTGGACATATGCATAGCATGCATACATGGTATTTATCGATATTGATTCTAAAATCATTATTTTTATACTTCATTCATCATTAATATATGCGTGTATGATCATATGATATATTTGTACTTGTTCTTTGTCTTTGGGTGATATTCTGTCTAATTGCACGATGTCAATGATAAGTTTTTCATTAGACGTTTTACTCACTCTCTTTCTTTCTGGTGTACACGTATACATCCATGTTTAGATGGAAAGATTGGCAATGATCAAGGGCTACCGCTTTACCATGTCCTAGGAGGAGGCATGGAGCGTTGAAGGAAACAGATACACCTACACTGGTCCCTGTGACCTGGAATTGGATCTCGTATGTGATGGTTCTTTGTTGCATCTCTCGGCACATTATGCATTTCGGGAAGCATTTTTCACCCTACCAGAGTGAAGGTCCTTATCTGCTTGTCCATCCACACCAGCTGAAGCACGAGGCAGATTGGAGGTTGTCAAGACCTAGCCCCAACTGGGATTCTCATCTACTGACTCAACGCCAAGAGGGACGGAAGGAGAACACATGGCTACTTCATCGAGGCCTAGGGGGTACACCCCTGACCCTTTGATGGATTGGGCAGCAGATGAGGTGGTGGAGGACGAGGGCGATGACTATGTAGAGTTAATTTGCATAGAGGATTTGGTGGAGGTTATAGAGATCTCTTCAGACTCGGAGATCGAGGAAGAGTCGAGTGAGGTTTCTAGTGCACCACCAGTCTAGGAGCTCCTTTATTTCTTTTGATAGGGAACCTGTGTAGGGTACTTTTATAATTGCCAACGCCTCCGACATTATATTATTTTTATTTGTATTTTTAGTCTTTGTTAGAGACGAAGAATAGATCTGCCTTGTATTTTATAAACCATGATGTACATATTACAAATTCAATTGATTAATAAGAAGTATTCATAAAATAATTGTCTTTCGTTCAATTACATTTTAAGTATTAAGAAATTATTTTCGCAAAGGTTTGAAAATGTGACGTCTTGAAAGAGAATACATAAAATGGGAAAAAAATTATTTGTAAGTTATATGTTACATAAAAGAAATTTTTTTTACCCATTTTCCAAGATATTGAATATAGTAATTTTTAAATGATTTTTGGGATGTTACAATATAACATCTTCAACAATACTTCTTTAAGAATACGTTGTTGATATGACATCTTCAACAACACTTCTTTAAGAATGTGTTGTTGAATTGATGTCATATCAAGATCTCACCCTTAAAGGAGCGTTGTTAAACATCTAGGAGGTGAATCCAGCTTTTGACAGCTCATCGTCATAACGTATCAATAACGCTCCTTTAATCCTATACTGTTGAATATATGTAAATTAACAGTGATGTCTTATATGTGTGCTATTAAACATAACCTCTTATCCAAATTAATACAACAATGCACTTTCATGTGTGTGTTGTTCAAGTTATATCTGTCTATCCAAGTTAACAACGCTTTCTTGAATGAGCGTTGTTAAAGTTATATCTGTTGTTGTTGATAATTATATGTTGTTGATTATAACAACATATAATTATAAACAGTAATATAACTTCATTCTTCAAATTAAACAGTAATATATATGTTGTCAAAATACAATGTTCACAAAACAACAAAATAGAATTAATCATCCAAAAGAAAAATAGAATTGTTCATGGAGTTTACACAATTAACCATCTGAAACACAAACAAGAAAAAATAAGTTAACATTAACAATTGTTCATTCTTCAAAGTTCCCCTCAGTCAAAGAAATCATCCCCTAAGTGCATAATAGAATTAAGATATTCCATATAGTTCAGGTCATTGTCCCCTGTAGACGTAAGAATTGCTACAAAAACAAAAATAAAAAAATAGACATTGAGATTGAAGATATAAATATTAAACATTCAAATCCAATAACAAATTAAACATAGATATTGAAGATTACAAAATTGACATAAACATTCTTTTTTAGGAATATTTGTTTTTCTATATTTTTTAACAAAACCTCCCTTTCTCTTTCTGCCTTGTATTACTTTCTTTTCGGTTTATTTGTGCATTTGTTTTATCTTCTTCTCTTTGGGTGTTATGACTAATTATAATAAGAGAGAATGAAGGAGACATTAGTGTGAACCATAACATATATAGATGCAAATGGAAAGACAATGACTATCGTCATCCTTGGCAAATGTGCAACAATTAATTTGCATATAAACATAGAGACGAATACAGTACTCCACCATTAAACATTGTATCCAAGCAACAAGGCTCATCTATGAAAGGTTGTTACTAGGTCTTCTTAAACAGCACTCCCTTAATCCTATGTTGTTTAATATATGTAAATTAACAGTATTTGCTTAAACATCCGCTATTAAACAGAACACACTTAAGTCAGCGCTAACATTACTGATGTTCAATAGTGCTCGTTTACATACTTGCGCTGTTGAAGTTATATCTACCTATCAAAATGGATAGAACTTGCTTGAATGAGCGATGTTGTTGTTCTTCCATCTTGTTTTTAATAACGTTGTTCACATAAATGCGGTTAAATGACCGTGGTTTATTATGATATATGGCGTAGTAAAAAAATTTAACGGGGCATGAAAAGAATGACATTGATAAGTAATTGTGGGAATGTAAACCATTTTAAAGAAAATAACGTAATTAAGAGGAATACAAATTGTATGTACTCAATTCCTCTATCCTTCTTGTCCCATCCACTTAAATTAATAGAATTGAAGATAAATGTATTATTTTATAAAATAAAGTTAAAATGATTCATGTATCATTTTTTATTTGTTGATAAAGTAAAATGATTGATGAAGAGAATATGAGAAAGTGAATTTTGGTTCAATAAATAGCATCAACTTTTATGCATCTGATATTTAGGATTGACTTCTTTATTCATAATAAGATAATTTTACTTTATAGGTAAAATGAGCAGCATTGTTGATTACTCTGAAATGAGTAAATTAACAAACAAAAGCCAAAAGTAATGTATTCATCCATTATCTTTTGTACAATTTTATTAGAATCAATCACTACTCACTAGTACAGTCTTTTAGTCTGCAAAAGCATCTTTGTTGATTGCCACGAAAGCCTTTTAGTTGGCAACGCCCGCCAAGGTAGCCTCTACCTTCACACTCTGTATTACATGGTCCATTAGCAAGACAGTCTGCATTGGAGAGATTAACGTAACACGTCTTTCTTTTTTGTGCTACCGTTATTGAACCCATTTCTGTCATAAAACAATATAACACAATTCAAAAGTAAAACAGAAGTACAATCACATAATGAAAAGGAAATCTAGTTATGATATGTATAGGTTAGATAAATATAAATAGAAGAGAGTTATGATATTTTTAAGCATCACCTACCAGTCACAACTAGAAGCAGAAGGAGGACAAAAAAGGTGAAAACGAAAGAAGCAGCACGAGTCATCCTTGAGTTGAAAATGAAAATGATTGAGAATGAGACTTGATAAGATGAAGAAGTTGGAGATTGATGGAAATATATATAGCCAAAGGGGTTTTATACAGGATAACTTCAATTAAAATAATAATTAAAGTTACTTTGCTAAACAATACATTTATTTTTAGTCTATTATTTGTCATTATTATATGAATTATTGTTAACTCTTAAATAAAATCAATATATATGAACGATAGGTTATATATTTTTTATATAAAAAACTTTTGGATAGATATTAAACTATTTTAAAATTAATTTTATTTTGTGTTTCTAACAAACTATTTTTATGGGGTTTTGTTTTAAAGTATATATATATATATATATATATATAATATAAACCATCTTTTTCTTAGATAAATCTTATTGAGAACGAACCTTTAACCATTTTATACACTGATTCCTTATAAAGTCTAGGGTTCATGTGTCTTAATTTGGAATGATATATTCCGTGTACATAAAAAAAAGAATATTTTATTTCATTCTTAATAAAAAAACTATTCTCGATCATATTCAATTATTTATATATATATATATATATATATATAATATTTTATATATATTATATTTTACTTTTTTTTTCTAATACATATTCTAAAATTAAGTAAAAATGTTGAAGAAAGTCACATATAGTCACTATTTTAATGCTCATGGAATACTACTAAAATTTTATGTTTTGTAAAATCAAGATATCTTATATATATTCCTCAAACCTGCCATTATTTATTAAAAGATTTTTTCTCAAATAATTTAATAATCATTTTCAAACCTTTAAAGTTTTTCTTCACTTTCAATATCTTACTCTCTTAGTAATGTTTAAATGGACAATTGAGATGAAACAGGGGTGAAATTTGGATGAAATTGGGCTCCCTTCACTTTCCAATATTTAATCTATCCTAATATTGTTCTGTTAATAATTTCTTTTCCAAAAAAATTTGTCAAATTATAGGAATTGGAATGAAATTCATGATAGAAAATAATTTTATATATATATAAAAAAATTCCAATGAGATAGTTTAGTCAAATTGATTCAATTTTTATACTATTTATTCACTTAATAAACTGCTATATAACTTTAAATATAATTTTTTTGAAAGGGATAAAATTAAATAAGTACATATCATGTTAGATTTCACAAAAAAAAAAACCTATTCCACAACTTACTCATTCATTCTAGAGAATCGAATTATTATAATTACTGAGTAGATTTAAACCATTTGATCTCCATGAAATAATAACTAAGATGTGGAGTAGGTTTTTTCCACTTACTCTTAGAGTAACTATATCCCTTCCCTTTTTACCAAAATCGTGAAAGTTGTTGGTATCCGAGTAGGTGAGTTGAGTGGTCAAGTCGGGTTTAGGGCTCAACGGATCCAAGAAGGAGTTCTTACGTGTTGTATTGGAATTGTATTTGTAAGAAACAATTATATTCCTTAGTGAAGAAAAATATCTCAATATCAGAAATGGGACATGGATGTAGTTGGCAAGTGGACCCGCAAACAAATCAGGATAAAAGTCATGTCTCATTCTTCTGAACCCTTAACTCTTTACATTTACGTATTACTTGATTTACTTTACTTGACAAGCATATCATTCTGAGTTATTTGCATATTTTGTTATGTGCATTTACTCTTAATCATCTTTAAAAATGCATATAATTTTAGTTTAATCTTGGTAATCTTGGAGATCAAAGAAAATTGTTTTTCAAAGAACAAGAACTGAATAATCGATTAGGTTCTTTAGTTAATCAATTATCTGTAGAACGAGTTAATCAATTATATGTATTGTTAATCGATTAACCAGTAAGAAAACTTGTAAATCTATTTTTTTATCCAGAATCGGTAATTATGTACTATATCACATATTCACCTCCTCTAGGTGAATTACAAAGCCTTGTGGACCCATATATACATATACGATATTAATATCTTAGTGATGAGGGTCGAATTTTTTGTCATCCTCATCACTCATCATTAATATGTGAATCATCAATAACTCTTAGATGTACTCACCATATAAAAACATTTCATAAATATTAAACTATTTTAAAATTACTTTTATTTTGTGCATATCTTATTCTTTTTTGGGTAGATTTTTGTGCATATCTTAGAAGCTATTTTTGTGGGGTTTTCTTTTAATTATATTTATTCCTATATACATATACGATATATCTTATGCCTAATTTTACTTTTTATACTATATATATTGTAAAATTACATAAAAGTATTGATGGGACGTCAAATAGTGTAACTATTTTAATGCCCGCAAAAAATTATTGAAATTTAAAGTACTTCATTTGTTCTAAATCTTTTGATCTTTTGGTTTTTATATAATTTTATATCTTTTTATATTTTTTGAATTCAAGATAAAGATTTTATTACTATAAAATGATATAAGTAAGTTGATAACACCATCAAACAATATATGAACTATGTTTTAACTACAACAAAAACCTACATTAAGGTTAAAATTTAATTAAATAATTAAAATTTTGTTATAATGTAAACTAACAAATGACAAACATAGCTACAATTAAGTTAAAGTACTTGTTTTTACTGAAAAATTACATTAATTTGGTTATTTTTTATTGACTCGGTCGGTCCAATCGGTCCGACCACCCGAGTCACTAGTTTTATGCTTAAATTAAACAGATTAACTTGATTGGAAGCAAAACTGGTTAGATGAGAGGCTTAAACCGGTTAGATGTTTGGTTCCCAGTTGAACTGGTCGGACCGGCCAGTTCGAGCCGAGTTTTATAAAACTGCTAAAAATTCTCTCTTAGTCAAATGGAATAAACAAATATAATTTCAGTACTCTCTAAAGAAGAAAAATTAGGGCAACTATCTTAATTTCAACTCAAATTTCGACAAAAGAAATATAATTTTCTGTACGAATTACATTATCTCAACCGTATTGTCACTATAGATATATATATTTTAATATAATTAAATTTTTTATATTATTATTGTATTATTCACTATTCATATTTAATTATTACTAATTTTTAAATACAAATAGATCATCAATTACCATATGAATATTGTATGGCACAAGACAAACGTAATTTTTTACATTATTAAACTATTTATATTAAGATAATATGACAGAAAAGCAATCATTATACGTATTTTCCCGTTTCTTTTTATCCTTTTCTTATGGAGTTTATTGTATATATGTTCTAGAAAAGATCATAGATTGGGATATAAATTATAGATTATCTAGAAAAGCAATTATAGAATTTCCTATAAACCCTAGTTCATTATTAAATGGCTTATTTACAAAATCATGATGATACAGTTAAAAAAGAATTTAATATTTATGTAATGTTAATATAAAGTATTTTATTTAATTATTATATCATTAGTGTTTCATGTGTACTTTGATTTAAGGATCAATTATGATTTAATTATGAGGGTTAGTTGATGTATTGAGTATTGACAATGTAAAAGTTCTTTCACTTCATATATAAATATTAAACTCTTCAAATAATTATTATCTAACAACTTTGGTTAAAATTCAATATGTTGATTTTTGTTATAATCGAAAAAAATAAAAAATTAACACTATTCAATATTGGACAACATTGATGAGTAAAAGTTAATAAATGCTAATCCTATGAGAAAGCACTTTACATCTATACTATATATAAAACCAAAACTGTAAATAATTATTGTCATATAATTTTTCACATTCCAAAATTACTCTTTTGTAACTTCTCTTATCATAAACTTCTAAATATTACTTTTATTCTTTTTCATAATACATCATTATTATTCCACACATTTTCTTATTTTTATCATTTCTTATTCAATACTATATTTGATTAATGTTCTTACATCTTCGGTTTCTATTAGTTTCTATGCAACATTTCTTATATTAAATTATTTTTTTTTTAAAAATGTAACACAAAAAGAGTATATATCAGAAAAAATAAGAATGTGGATCATTGAGTTTCTATGTAACGTTTCTTATATTAAATTATTTTTCTTTAAAGAATATAACACAAAAATAATACATATAAAAAAATAAGAATGCGGGTCAATAAGCACGAAATGCTGATCAAATAGTATAAAAATAATAGCCATAGATTAAAAAATGACATTTACAAATTTGTTTTTGACATAAAAAAGGTATGTTCATATTTTCAAAGTTTGATGTGGTCAAGGAATGTAAGAAGATAGAACTTAAAGTAGAAACTAATTATTCATAAAGAAAAAGATGTATATACTGATAGTGTAAGAGTTCTTTATACTGTCACTGCATTATCCAACATTAATTTTCAATCATCATTTATTTTTCAGAAAAAATAATCCAAATAAACAGCAGATAATATACTGATTATGTATACATCTTTACAATGTGAGTACATAGATTTAATACTCCTATATCTTGAAATTATAAAAGGTCACTCATCTATTTATATAGACGTGAGGGCATATGGTGTCAAGCACCTTACGGATTTGAGAACCGAAGGGTTCAACACCCTTTTTAGATATTATGTCATGGTACTATAACACCTCCAATTTTGTTATTATTATAATATGTGAGTGAAAAATCTTACTTACTTTTATAGATTTATCTAAAGATAAATATAATTTTTTAGATTATTTGTAAGTTTTTTAATGTTTATCTAATATGTTTATAATTTTTATACTATTCAAAAACAATATATTTTATTGGTTATCTCTTGTCCAAGTGAATATATATTATCTAATAACTGAGTTTTTGTTGAAAAAATATTATTTAAAAAAGTAAGATACATTAGAAATATTATTTCATCATTATATTGAATTATTCATAATCTTAAAAATACCTATATGAGAAATTCCAATAAATATATTTGTATTATTTATCTTTTGAATAATATTTTTTACCATGACATATTTAAGATTATATCATCATGTTTTTCCTATTCTTTAATCATTTTATCCCTATGATATATTTGTAAATTAATGATAATATATTGATGTATTACTTAAATAATGTTACAATAATAAACTTATTATATAACATTGTATCAACCAATTCATATAATACAATAGTAGTTTGTTTTATTATATCTATACTTCTATACTATATATCTATACTATATATAAAGTCAAAACTAAAATTAAATATCATGATATAATTTTTCACATTCCAAAATTACCCTTTTGTAACTCCTCTCATTATAAACTTCCAAATATTACTTTTATTCTTTTTCATAATACATCATTATTATTTCACACGTTTTCTTATTTTTATATTTTCTTATTTAATTCTATATTTGATTAATGTTCTTATATCTTTGGTTTCTATTGAGTTTCTATGTAATATTTCTTACATTAAATTATTTTTTTTAAAGAATGTAACACAAAAATAATACATATTAGAAAAATAAGAATACAGGTCAATAATGTGTGGTAAAGCACCTTACGGATATGAGAACCGAAGGGTTCAACCCCATTCTTAGATAATGTGGCATGAGACTATAACACCTGCAATTTTATTATTATTTTAATATGTGAGTGGAAAATCTTAATTTGCTTTTATACATCTATTTGAAGATAAATGTGATTTTTTTAGATTAGTTGTACATTTTTTAATATTTATCTGATATGTTTATAATTTTTATACTATTCAAAAATTAAGATATTTTGTTAGTTACCTCTTGTCCAAGTGAATATATATTATCTAATAACGAGTTTTTCTGAAAAAAATATTATTTAAAAAAGTAAGATGCATTAGAAATATTATTTCATCATTATATTGAATTATTCATAATCTTAGAAATACCTATATGAGAAATTCCATTAAATATATTTGTATTATTTATCTTTTGAATAATATTTTTTATTATCACATATTTAAATTTATATCACCATCTTTATCCTATTCTTTAATCATATTATCCCTATGATAAATTTGTAGATTAATGATAATGTATAGATGTATTACTTAAATAATGTTACAATAGTAAACTTAGTATATAAGATCGTATCAACCAATTCATATAATATATATATATATATATATATATATAACCAAAACATGTTATTCCGTATTTCCTTTCCTTAATTCTCATATAATATTTTGGTTTCTATATTTTAATTTGTGCTTGAAACCCTATTTAAAATTTCTTAAACACAAAATTGTCGTTTTCCTCTTTTTGCACATAAACTACACCTCGTGGGAGAGCTTAACAATTACTCTCCTCGGCAATTCCCAATAGCGGTGAAAAGATTGAGAATAAACCTAGCACTGTAATTAAGTTCTCTTTCATTCATTATTTCCTTGAATTCAGTGGCATTTGTTTTCTTTTCTTTGTTTATTACTATTATATGAAAACTTTGATGTTACTTTCTCCTTCCACATATTATTAAGAAAGTGATATATTGAAAAGTGAAAACAATTTTGGAAGAGAATTTAAAAAAGATTATTAAATTATTTTAGAAAATATGCTTGAATAAATAAAGGTAGATTTGAGAAATTTATATAATTTATTTTCAATTCACAAAACATAAAGAGATATAGAATCAAATATAAACTAAAAGATCAAAAGTTTTGGAACCAATGAAGTATTTTAAATTTACAATAGTGTTTTGTGGGCATTAAAATAGTTATACTATTTGACGTCCCATCAATTCTTTTATGTAATTTTGCAATATGTATAGTATAAAATCCATCGTGCAATTACTAGCGTTTCAGTTTCTGTTATATTTTGTTTATATTATCAATTACTAGTGTTTCAGTTTCTATTATATTTTGTTTATTTTATAATTTTATTTCTTTTTGTCAAAAATAGACACATTTGTTCGCTATTGTAAGGGCAATTGAATATAGAACCACAACAGATATATTTGACTTCTATTAATCCATTATTTATTTATTTACAGAAAATAGGTTCAAAAATGTATTGTGAGAAAAGGGTTTTGTGAATATTTTATAAAACAAATATATTTTACTATAGTTATAATATTTACATAGATTTTGGTATGAGTGCCTTTTATAACACCATGAATTTTCAATGTATATTGTAGTAATTATTTATTTTGACAAAAATTAATTTTAGAAATTAATCGGTAATTTTTAGGCTAAACTGTAGTTGAGTATTAGTTTTTTTTTTGTGAATTCTATTTTGGTAAATTTTCATAATTTTCTGTGATGGAAAGTTTTTGAGTTACTGTCGGGCCCAAATTCGCCCGAATTCAGTTCAATAACGTGTTTTTGAGTTTCGTAGCTTAGAGTCGAATTTTAATTGCGCCATTGGCTTCGAAATATTGTTTCGAGTCAAGATAGACATCAAGTTTGTCCATGACGCATTTCTAAATATTTTTCACTCTGAATTTTGTGTTTCGAAGTTCTAACCGTAAACCGAAATTGGAAGATTTTTAATATCTAGCCGAGTATTAGCCAACAATACTCGGGCATGGTTTAATCTCAAATTTTTCACCGAAGAGGTCACTTCACTTTCGCGAGTAAAACTTGCTTGGGAAATAAGCAAAAATACTCATCTCTTACACAAAACCCCTTAAACGCTTCATCTACCCATTACAAAATTTACTCTTTGAAAACCTTTGGTTTTCCCCTCCCCAAATCAGATTCCTTATCTTTAAAAGAGCCCCTTCTAACTTAGAGAAACCCTTGGCATTTCACTCTTCTTCTTCTTCACTTTGATTCTAAAAAAACTCCAAGGTAAGCCTTCATTCTTTTTCGTTCTTCATCTCTTAGAATCTAACCGTTAAGTGTTTAGAGATTTTAGTATGATGTTTATTCACATGTTACGAACATTGTCAACCGTGGAAATTTTCTAATAATTTTCCTAACTCTTGTTATACTCAGAACTCGAAAAATGGGTTTTCGTGAATTTAGAAAATTGTTGTTTTGAAACAATGAAATCTTGTTGTTCATGGGGTTGTTTTAGTGTTTAAAAATATGCATGTTGTTGATTTTGACGAAAGAGGTTGAGTATGAAATCAAAGGATGTTTTGATTTAAAATGTCATTTTGAGTATGGGATCAACCCTTGTAAAGAAGATGTTGAAATGACTATGAACACAATGAGAATCGTGAATGAGACTTTCGAGGATAAATGATGATTCAAGAATATGAATTTTAGACCGGATGGATGAAAGTCTCGGATGTTCTTAAAATAGATTAACATGATGTGTTTACCTTAAAGTTAGTAGGTAAAAGATTTAAGTTGCAAATCACTGATTAGTTTTTGTGTTTAGTTTCGAGGTGTTCGAAGTCGGACAACCTATCCATTCACTTAAAGGATATCAACCGCTCTACAACCCAAGGTGAGGGAGAATATATCATGACATAGTGGTGTCCGAATATCACACCCAGATCTCTTAATTACCTCAAAAGTTGGGACATATATTTGTTCTTATTTAGAAACCCAAACTTAACCAAATGATTGCATGTCTGGATTAAGTACGGATGATTTCTTAAGCTGTATGCCCTAGGATAGATTAAAATATCAATTATTGTGGTAGTTATCCATTAAGGAACATCACTCGAGAAACTAAAATACGTAGGGATCGAAAATAGCGGAGATTTTTGATCTGGTAGCCCAAAATGACGAGGAAGTTGTCCAGGCTACTGGACACCTCTCGCCTGGGCGAGGCTCCCTTGGTTGGGTGAGGGAGAAAAAGTTGCTAGAGGATTCTTGGCCCCCAATTGTCTCCTGGGTGAACCACTCTCACTTGAGCGAGTGGTTCTCGCCTGGGCGAAGGTCACACAAGCGTTTTGCCTATTTTGGGCAATTCTAGTTGCCCGGGCAACAATATCTCGCTCGAGCGAGACCCAACGGGTGATTTTGACCAGTTTTTGGTGGATTTTTTGCTTGAGCGACAGGCTCTCGCTTGGGCAAGAGCTAGGCAGAGAATTGAGTCTGTTTTGATGAAATCGTCACTTGAGCGACAATCTTTCGCTTGGGCGAGAGACAAACAATGTTTTTAATTGCTTTTGATGAGTTGATTGCTTAGACAATAACTCTAACTTGGGCAAGAAGTATATTTAATAATTGGGAGAGATCATGGCTCGAACGAGGAGCCCAATGCCCTAATCAACAAACTTACAGTTACCTTTGTTCTTGTGCCTTATTCGGGCAAGGATTCCGACGATAAGGCGATGCCTAAAAAGGATGACATGATACCATGCAGCGAGGTCGTCTGACCATAAGAGGCTTGGCCATGTGGCCGTCCAAGATATTTCAGCAATGGTTCATAGTGGTAGGGATGTTATTCCTATATTATATGATGATGTAAGATCGTGTCCCACAAGAAGCATTACTTTGGGAGATGTCTTAGGATGGGCCGATCAATATAAAAGAATGATTAAAAGATTTAACCAACTAACTTCGGTTAGTGTGCATACTCATTATGAATAACGAAGTAGTAGAGAGGAAATTTACGGGAGACGAACAAGTCCTACGATGTTGACAAGGACGGCGATGGTGGTGATTCATCAGCAAAGTCTTGAGGGCGAGTCTAGGTGAGACGAGTCCCTTGTATTCCTGGATGAGCTATTCTGTTGGATTGGACAATTCTCACAGTGCAAACTAGATGATCTCTGACAACCCCTCTTTGCAATCATGATCGATGAGAGGGTTGCCTAAAAATTATTTGATATGACACCGTCCTAAAATGGGCAATTCTTCGGAACAAATCGATCATATATCCTTGTGAGGAATAATTTTTTGGTGTGTTCAAATCGGCTTTTTATGGGACCCGTACTCTTGGTTATTTCCGAAAATTATATTGGGAGGATATTGGTGTAAGGATGGACGAAATAAGCATGACATTCATACATTGAGATCGTGGATATTGATTCTCATGATCCGAGTTACAAACATCATTCATCATTGTACATTATGTTTGTGATCTATATTGTGTATATTACGCGTGTCTTTATGGATGTGATATTTCGTGTAATTCCATGCCGTCAATGAATAATAATCGTTAGATTCTTACTCCTTTTTCTTTTCTCTTCTTTCTGCATGTCTTCGGTTCGTGTTCTCATTCAGATGGACCATACTGCGAGGATTCGGAGCTACCGATTCTCGATGTCCTAGGAGGGGACATGGAGTAGTGACAGACACCGATACACCTACACAGGACCTTGTGCCTTTTAGCTGGAGATGGTTTTTGATGGCTCTACGATGCGCTTCCTTTCACAGCATGCGAACTTGGAGGCTTCTTTCACCTTACCTGATCGGAGATTTGCACCTACTACACCATCCATTTAGTTTGTAATTCCTCACAGACCCACTACTGTTGGACCATCTACTAGGAGATGGAGTAGAGACAATGTGCCCAATTTCCCACCAGGAAAGAGAGCTACTCGACGGATGCTGCCTGATCTTCAGGCCAATGCAAGAGTGGGAAGTAAGTCACAAGGTTCGTCTAGTGATCTGGATGAGGAGGAGCTGGAAGCCAAATAGGAAGACTGTGTGGAGTTAGTCTTTATAGAAGACTCCATTGAGGTGGTGGATCTCTCTTCCGATTCTGAGACAGGGGAGGACCCAGTGAGTGTCCTAGCATACCCGCTAACACTGGAGCTAGTCACTAGTGGTCATTTCCATTTGTAGTTGCCCTTGATGCGGGTATTTGTGTAGGGTATTTTGGATGTTTTGAAAAAACCAGACTACTGTATATATTTTCAGTTTGGCACAGGATGTATTCCACTGTGCTTTTGTATAAATGTTTTCAGTTGTTTTCAATAAAGAATTATTCCATGATATATATATTAAGTGGCTTTCGGTTACCACTAGGTAACTATTGTTGTCTTTTCCGCATTTAAGATTACTTAACGTGATGTCCTGAAAAGGAATCAAATGTAAATGAATAAGTTTTAAATTACAATTTTTTTACCCGTTTTGGCAATATTATTGAAGTAATTGTTGGGGTGTTAAACCTTATTCGGGCAAGGATTTCGATGATGACGTCGTGAGCAAGGCGATGCCCAAAAAGGATTACATGATACCACATAGCGAGGTCGTCTGATCGTAAGAGGCTTGACCATGTGGTTGTCTAGGATATTTTAGCGATGGTTCGTAGTGGTAGGGATGTTATCCCTATATTACGTGATAATGTAAGATCGGGTCCCACAAGAAGCATTCCGTTGGGAGATGTCTTAGGATGGGCTGATCGATATAGAAGAATGAATAAAAGATTTAATCGGCTAACCTCGGTTAATGTGTGCATACTCATTATGAATAATGAAGTAGAGGAGAGAAAATTTACGGGAGACGAATGAGCTCTGCAATATTGAGAGGGACGGCGATGGTCGTGATTCGTCAATGAAGTCTTGAGGGCGAGTCTAGGTGAGACGAGTCCCTTGTATTTCTGGATGACTAATTTGTTGGATTGGACAGTTCTCACAATGCAAACTAGACGATCTCTAATAACCCCTCTTTGCAATCAGGATCAATGAGAGGGATGTCCAGAAAGTGTTTGATACGACACCATCCTAAAATGGACAGTTCTTCGGAAGAGATCGATCATATATCCTTGTGAAGAATAAATTCTTTGGTGCATTCAAACCGACTTGTTATGGGACTTGTACTCTTGGTTATTTCCGAATAATTTATTGGGAGGATATTGGTGTAAGGATGGATAAACTTACTCCATTTTCTTTCTTCCTGTCTTCAGTTTGTGTTCTCTTTCAGATGGACCGTACCATGAGGATTCAGAGCTACCAATTCTTGATATCCCAAGAGGGGACATGTAGCAATGACGTACACTGATACACCTACATAGGCCCTAGTGCCTTAGAGCTGAAGATGGTTTTTGATGGCTCTACTATGCGTTTCCCTTCACATCATACGAATTAGGAGGCTTATTTCACCTTACCTGCTCAAAGATTAGCACATATTGCACCATCCAATCAGTCTGTGATCCCGCATGGGCCCACTGCTGTAGGACCATCTACTAGGAGATGGAGTTGGGACGACGTGCTCAATTCCCCACCTTGGAGGAGACCTGCTCGACGGACATTGCCCGATCTTCAGGCAGATGCAAGGGCGGGAAATAAGTCGCAGCCTGCATCCAATGACCTAGAAGAGGAGATAGAGGCTGAAGAGGAGGAGCTGGAATTCGAAGAGGAGGACTGTGTGGAGTTAGTTTGTATAAAGGACTCTATTGAGGTTGTGGACCTCTCCTCCAATTCTAAGATGGAGGAGGACCCCAACGAGTGTCCTAGCACACCCGTAGACGTTAGAGCTAGTCACTAGTAGCCATTTCCATTTCTATTTTGCTTTTGAGGCAGGTATCTATGTAGGGTACTTTTAATGTGTTGAATAAATCATACTATTGTGTATATTTTAAGCTTAGATAAGATTGTGTTTCCGCTTCGGCTTTTGCATAAATATTTTCCGTCATTTTCAATAAAGAATTATTCCATGATATATTAAGTAGCTTTGGTTACCATTAAGCAACGATTGTTGTCTTTTCTGCAATTTAGGTTATTTAACGTGATGTCCCGAAAAGGAACCAAATGTAAATGGAGGAGTTTTACATTTCAAAATTTTTTTTACCCATTTGTGGACAATATTGTTTGAGTAATTTTTGGGGCATTACAACTTAGTATCAGAGCGGTTCTTTTCTATTCGGCCTTGGGCATGACCTCACATGCTTTCTTGTGTGACTTGATGTGCTTAATCATTTGCTTGAATTATTCGGTTGAGCATATGACCCATAGATAATTTCAGTAGGAGAAGTATCTCATACACGTCTAATGCTCACAAATTTAAGATGGCTTGACGTGGAGCTGCTAACCTGGACTTCCTGATTGCAATGACTGCAGTGATTCAGAATGTGAATGCAAATTCGCATCAGCTGAATCAACAACAACCCCAACCCAACCAAGGATCGGTTCAGTATAGGGGCTTGGGCGAATTCTGTAGTCGTCGACCCCCAAAGTTTGAAGGAGGTTTCGCACCAGATGCTACAAATGATTGGATCCAGGAGTTGGAAAGGATCTTTCGGGCACTTATGCGCACTGAGGAGTAGAAGGTCACCTAAGTGACCTATATGCTGACTAAGGAAGCTGAGAACTGGTGGGAATTTGCCAAACGCCAGATGGAGCATGAACAACAAGTTGTCAACTCGACAACCTTGAAGGATAGATTTTTACAGAAGAATTTCCTGCAGATATGAGGACCCAAAAAAAGATGGATTTCATGCGTCTCCAGTAGGGAAGCATGACAGTTGGGGGTATGCTGCCAAATTTGAAGATTTTGTGAGGTATACCTCACACTACAATCAAGTGGGGAACGAAAGGTCCAAATGTGCCAAGTTTGAGAATGGACACAAACAGGACCTGAAGGTGATGTTTTTACATCAGCAGATACCGGATTTTGCAACTCTAGTTAACCAGTGTCGGCTTTATGAGAAAAGCGTAAAGGCAAGGAATTCGACATTCAAAAGTGTCGTACCAACCGGAAATTTCTATGGCCCCCAAAGGAATTTCGGGCAAGGACATGGAAGGGGAAAGCCCTTCAGCCACAACCAGAAACCCTATGCTTCGGCATCAGAAAACAGCAGAGAAATTTCAAGCCTTACAACAACAAAGGTTTTCGACAAGGGAACAATAGTAACAATAACTACAAAACAGTAATAACGACAACAAAATGAGTTTACAGGATGGGAACTCTAACAACAACACGCCACCCTGGTGTTCGAAGTGCAAAGGGAAGCACTTCAGTGTCAACTGCCCTGTATGCTATCCATACAACCAGCTTGGACACATCAAGCCAATGTCCCCTAAACTGAAAAGGGAAGAAGTGAATATTGTTCAAGCGAGAAGACCTAAGGCCAAAGGAAGGGTTTTCACCATGAGCGGAGCTGTTCATATTAATGAAACTTCCTTATCTATGTTGTTTGATTCGGGTGCGACCCATTCGTCCATATCTAATGATGCTATAAACTGATTTGCCTTGCCTATAGTCTCCTTACCTTATGATCTAATTTTATCCACACCCGCTAGTGAACTTGTCATAGTGTCAACTATGTGCTCTGAATGTCCTATAACTTTAGATGAGTGAACCTTTACAGTATACCTGATATGTCTACCCTTATTCCAATTAGATATCATCTTAGGGATGGACTGGCTATCTAACAAGCATCTTCTTCTAAACACCTTTAACAAAATAGTAATCTTCAGCGATGCTAAGAACCTCATTGAATCATGTTATGAAACCAAAAGCACCACTGCCAACCAAATGAAGAAACTGTTAAAGGATGAAGCTCAAGTATTTATGCTGCTGGCATCATTGGAGAAGAAAGGTGGATAAGAGATTCAGTACTTACCTGTGGTTAGGGATTTCTCCGAAGTTTTCCCGGATGACATTCTTGGTTTGCGTCTAGTGCGAGAGATAGAGTGTGCTATCGATCTAGTTCTTGGAACTGGACTGAACTCTATAGCTCCCTATAAGATGGCGCCATTGGAGTTAACGGAGTTGAAAAAGCAAATGGAAAACTTGCTATGGAACTAGTATGTCAGACCTAGTGTTTCACCATGGGGTGCTCTAGTGCTATTTGTGAAGAAGAATGATGGTTGTATGCAGCTGTGTACTGACTACCTACAGTTGAACAAAGTCACCATCAAGAATAAGTAACCATTTCCAAGAAGTAACCAAATACGCGTGAAGTAAGAGGATATTCCGAAGACTGCTCTTTGGATACGATATGGTCATTATGGATATCTCGTGATGCTATTTGGTGTAACCAATGCTCCTACAGTGTTCATGGATTACATGAATCATATTTTTCATATATACCTCAACACATATGTGATCATATTTATCGATGATATCCTGATTTATTCGAAGGATGAGGAGGAACATGCGAAACATTTGAGGATAGTGTTGCAGATTTTGAAAGACAACCAACTCCATGTCAAGCTGTTAAAGTGCAAATTTTGGTTTGAATTGGTGTATTTTCTTGGGCATGTGATATGAAGTGAAGGAATTGTTGTAGACCTTGCTAAAGTAGGAATGGTGATGGAATGGAATTCTCTAAAATCTGTAACAGAAATTAGAAGCTTCCTCGGTTTAGAGGGATACTATCAGAAGTTTATTGAAGGATTTTTGAAGTTGGTGTTGCCACTGACTACGTTAACCAGTAAAGACAAGGCTTTTGTTTGGACGACGAAGTGTGAAGAAAACCTTCAAGAATTGAAGAAAATATTGACTACAGCACCTGTGTTGATTCTACCATACCCGAAGGGAAACTACAACGTGTATTGTTACGCGTCTAAACAAGGCCTAGGTTGCATATTGAAGCAACAACAAAAGGTGGTAGCTTTTGCTTCAAGAAAATTAATGACACATGAGTAAGATTTGAAGTCTTCAGTGATCACAAAAGCTTGAAGTATATCTTCGACCAAAAGGAGCTGAACATGAGGCAGAGACGATGGATTGAATTCCTTAAGGACTATGTATTTGATCTCTAATACCACCCTGGGAAACGCTAATGTGGTGGTTGATGCCTTGAGTAGAAAGTCCCTACATATATCAACCATGATGGTTAGGGAGATCGAATTGATTGAGGATTTTAGGAATTTAAGCCTCGTTGTGCAAGTAAAACCTAAGAGTTTGATGTTAGGCATGCTTATAGTAACAAATAAATTTCTGGAACAAGTAAAAGGGTTGCAAAATTCCGATCTAGAACTATAAGAGAAGATAACCTTGTTGGCTGAAGGAAGAGCCCCAAAATTTCAAGAAGGAACCGATGGAGTGTTGCGATGCAAGAACTGAGTCTGTGTGCCAAGAGACCCTGATTTGAAAAATGACAATCTTGGAAAAAGGCCATAAGAGCAAACTAAGTATTCATCTTGAAGCTACCAAGATGTATCAAGACTTGAAGAAGATGTTCTGGTGGTTCGATATGAATAGAGAAGTAGCAGAGTATGTGTCGCACTACTTAACATGTCAGAAGGCAAAGATCGAGCACAAGCGAACCGGAGGAGAACCCCAACCTTTGGATATCCCCGTTTGGAAATGGGATAACATTGCAATGGATTTTGTGAGTGGATTTCCTCAGACTCAGAAGGGTTAGGATGTAGTATGGGTGATAATGAACCGTCTGACAAATACAACTCACTTTCTACCCATCAATATGAAATACTCCTTGGAAAGATTAACTGAGTTATAAATCAAGGAGATTGTCCGGTTACTTGATATTCCTACAAATATTATCTCAGATAGAGACCCACGTTTCTCTTCGAAGTTGTGGAATGGTTTGAAAACAGCCTTGGGTACCAGATAGAGTATGAGTTTAGCTTACCACCCACAGAAGGATGGCCAATCTGAATGGACTATCCAATCTTTGGAAGACTTGCTGAGAGCATGTGTTGTTGGAACACTCTGGAAGTAGGGTGGACTATCTACATCTAATAGAGTTCACCTACAATAATAGCTTTCATTAAAGTATCGGCATGGCGCCGTATGAAGCTCTTTACGGCAGGAAGTGCAAAACACCATTGTGTTGGTTTGAAGCAGGGGAGAATTTGATACTTGGATCCAATGTGGTTCAGTAGATGACAAAAAATATAAGAATGATAAAGGGGAACATAAAGGCAGCTCAGAGTAGGCAGAAGAGCTACTATGACAAAAGGATGAACCCTCTCAGTTTTGAGGAATGAGATCATGTCTTCATGAGGATGATTCAGACAAATGGCATTGACAGAATTCTTAAAGTCTGTAAGCTTACCCCTAAATTTGTAGGACCATACCAAATCCTTAGAAAGGTCGGACCAGTAGCTTACCAAATAGCTTTGCCACCTTTATTATCGAACCTACATAATGTCTTCCATGTATCTCAACTTAGAAAATACATTACTCACCCACCGCATATCATCGAACCCGATTCAATCCAGCTAAGGGATAATCTCACTTTTGAAACAATGCCCTTGAGGATCGTTGATTGAAGTGTGAAAGCATTGCGAGGCAAGGAAATTGCCATAGTTAAGGTGATCTGGAGCCAAGAAAACGAAGAAGATGCAACTTGAGAGGTCGAGGAGGCCATAAGAGAATCCTATCTCTATCTATTTTCTTCAGAGGTACATTTATTTTTCAAGGACGAAAATCTTATAAGTAGGGGATGATTGTAATACCGTGAATTTTCAATATATATTGTAGTAATTATTTATTTTAACATAAATTAATTTTATAAATTAATTGGTAATGATTTAGGCTAAACCATAGTTGAGTGTTAGTCGTTTTTTTGTGAATTCTTATTTTGTGGTAAGTTCTCATAATTTTCTATGACAAAATTTTTTTGAGCTACTACCTGGCCCAAATTTGCCTGAATTTGGCCCAATAATGTGTTTGTGAGTTCTGTAGCTCGGAATCGAATTTCGATTGCACCGTTGGCTTCAAAATATTATTTCGAGTCAAGGTAGGCATCAAGTTTGTCCATGACGCATTTCTAAATATTTTTCATTCCGAATATTATGTTTCGAAGTTCTAACCGTAAACCGAAATCAGAAGATTTATAATATTCAGCCAAGTATTAGCCGACAATACTTGGGCATGGTTTAATCTTGAATGTTTTGCTGAATAGGTCACTTCACTTTTCCGAGTGAAACCTGCTTGGCAAGCAAGCAAAAATACTCATCTCTTACACAAAACCCCTTAAACCATTCATCTACCCATTACATAATTTACTGTTTGAAAACCTTTGATTTTCCCCTCTCCAAAAGAAATTCATTGTCTTTACAAGAGCCCCCTCTAACTTAGAGAAACCCTTGGCATTTCACTCTTCTTCTTCTTCACTTTGATTCTAAAAAAACTCCAAGGGAAGCCTTCATTCTTTTTCATTCTTCATCTCTTCGCATCTAACCGTTAAATGTTTACGAGATTTTAGTATGATGTTTATACGCATATTACGAACATTTTCAACTGTGACAAATTTCTAATAATCTTCTTAAATCTTGTTATACTCAAGAACTCGAAAATTGGATTTTCGTGAATTTAGAAAATCGTTGTTTTGAAACCATGAAATCTTGTTGTTCATGGGGCTGTTTTAGTGTTTAAAAATATGCATGTTATTGATTTTCATGATAGAGGATGAGTATGAAAGCAAAGGATGTTCTAATTTAAAATGTCATTTTGAGTATGGGATCAACCCTTGTAAAGAAGGTGTTGAAATGACCATGAACACGATGGGAATCGTGAACGAGACTTTCGAGGATAAAGGATGGTTCAAGAATATGAATCTTGGACCGGATGGATGAAAGTCTCGGATGGATGAAAGTCTCGAGGCGTTCAAAGTCGGACAACCTACCCATTCACTTAATGGAGATCAACCGCTCTACAATCCAAGGTGAGGTCGAATACATCATGATGTAGTAATGTCCGAATATGACACCCAGATCTTCCAACTACCTCAATAGTTGGGAGCTATATTTGCTTTTATTTAGAAACCCGTACTTAACCGAATGATTGCGTGCCTGGATTAAGTACGGATGATTTCTTAAGCTATATGCCCTAGGATAGATTAAAATATCATGTATTGTGGCATTTATCCATGAAGGAACATCATTCGAGAAACTAAAACGTATAGGGATCGAAAACAACAGAGGTTTTCAACCTGGTGGCCCAAAAGGGCAAGGAAGTAGTCCAGGCTGCTGGGCACCTCTCGCCTGGGCGAGGGAGAAACATTAGCTAGAGGATTCCTGGCACCTAATTGTCGCTTGGGTGAGCCACTCTCACTTGAGCGCGTGGTTCTTGCTTGGGCGAGGGCCATGCAAGCGTTTCGCCAGTTCTGGGCAATTCTTGGCACCAGGGCGACAATATCTCGCTCGAGCGAGACCCCAGGGATGATTCTGACTAGTTCTGGTGGATTTTTCGCTTGAGTACTGACTCTTGCCTGGGTGAGAGTCAGGAGAGAACTGAGTCTGTTTTGATGAAATCGTCGCTTGAGCAACAATCTTTCGCTTAGGCGTGAGACATGCAATGTTTTTAATTGCTTTTCATGAGTTGATTGCTTAGACAATAAATCTTACTTGGACGAAAAATATATTTAATAATTGGGAGAGATCATGGCTCCAACGAGGAGCCAAGGCCCAAATCAACGAACTTATACAATTACCTTTGTTCTTGCGCCTTTTTCAAGCAATGATTCTGACGATGACGTCGTGAAAAAGGCGATGCCTAAAAAGGATTACATGATACCATGTAGTGAGGTTATCTGATCGTAAGAGGCTTGGCAATGTGACCATCCAAGATATTTTAGCGATGGTTCGTAGTGGTAGGGATGTTATTCCTATATTACGTGATAACGTAAGATCAGGTCCCACAACAAGCATTCCTTTGGAAGATGTCCTAAGATGGGCCGATCGATATTAAAGATTGATTAAAAGATTTAATTAGCTAACCTCGGTTAGTGTGCATACTCATTATGAGTAATGAAGTAGTGGAGAGGAAATTTTGGGGAGATGAACAAGCCTCACGATGTTGAGAGGGAGGGCGACGGCGGTGATTCGTCAGCAAAGTCTCCCGGGTGAGGTATTCTGTTGGATTGGACAGTTCTCACAACACAAACTAGACAATCTCTGACAATCCCTCTTTGCAATCAGGATCGATGAGAGGGATTCCTTGAAAGTGTTTGATACGACACCATCCTAAAATGGACAGTTCTTCGGAACAGATCAATTTTATATCCTTGCGAGGAATAATTTTTTTGGTGCATTCAAATCGGCTTGTTATGGGACCTGTACTCTTGGTTATTTCCGAATAGTTTATTGGGAGGATATTGGTGTAAGGATGGATGAAATAAGCATAACATTCATATATTGAGATCGTGGATATTGATCCTCGTGATCTGAGTTATAACATCATATATCATTGTGGATTTATGTATGAGCTATATATTGTGTATATTATGCGTGTCTGTCTGGATGAGATATTTCGTGTAATTCCACGCTGTCAATGAATAATATTCATCAGAAGTCTTACTCCCTTTTCTTTCTACTTGTCTTTGGTTCGCGTTCTCGTTCAGATGGACTGTTCCGCGAGGATTCGGAGCTACCGATTCTCGACGTCCCAAGAGGGGACATGAAGCAGTGATGGACACCGATACACCTATACATGACCTTGTGCTTTAGAGGTGGAGATGGTTTATGATGGCTCTACTATGTGCTTCCTTTCATATCATATCGACTTGGAGGCTTCTTTCACCTTACCTGCTCGAAGATTAGCACCTATTGCACCATCCATTCAGTCTGGAGAGGAGGAGCAGGAAGCCGAGGAGGAGGACTGTGTGGAGTTAGTCTGTATAGATGACTTCATTGAGGTGGTGGACCTATCCTCTAATTTTGAGACGGAGGAGGACCCAAGCGTGTGTCCTAGCACACCCGCTAACGTCAGAGCTAGTCACTAGTAGCCATTTCCATTTCTATTTTGCTTTTGAGGCGGGTATCTGTGTATGGTACTTTTAATGTGTTGAATAAACCAGTCTATTGTGTATATTTTAAGCTTAGACAAGATTGTATTTTCGCTTCGGCGTTTGCATAAACGTTTTCCGTCATTTTCAATAAAGAATTATTCAACGGTATATTTAGTGGCTTTGATTACCATTACATAACGATTGTTGTCTTTTTCGCAATTTAGGTTACTTAACATGATATTCAGCAAAGGAATCAAATGTAAATGGAGGAGTTTTACATTACAAAAAAAAAATACCCATTTTTGGGCAATATTGTTGGAGCAATTTTGGGGGCGGTACACCTTTACTATGATTGAAGGTGTTAGAGTTTGAGATCTATTGATGAATGTCTACTTTTTTAATATAAAATTTTAAAATTGAGAAAAGTTAGACCAACAACCTTAGTTTTTGGTTAGTTATTGTCAAGCATGTTTTGATAAGCTTGAATGGCCTTATGATTCTAGTCATATACCTCCTTATATTTTATTTCCTTATTTTCATGACTGACCATATGCAGAGCATTAAAAACCAAATAATATTCGAAAATTTTTCCGAGAGGCAATGTCAAGTTTTTATCACTTTTCTTTGTGTCTTATTATTCTGCATATTACTGTACAAGCAGTCCTCTTTTATTTTATTTATTTCTTTTGCTTACGTGAATTATAGGGTAAATTGTAAGTGCACAGTTATGTTATATCAATTAATTTTTACCTTACTCAATTAGGAATTAAAAGTAAATTGAGACAATTGACAATAGTAATTATGAAAGTACTAAAAGGGTTGAAATTTATAATAAGAGTTTTCAGGATAAGGGTTACCGCCTTTACACTTGCAAATCCTTGTTTTTTTCATTTTCATGAACTTTAAGTTATGAGAGTGAATTGCTCTTTGATATGTATCATCCTCTCTCGAGCTTCTACACATGTACTCAATTGAAGTCGCACCTACTCTCGTGGTATGTTTATCAATCGAATCCTTTACTTGGACCTTTCTATCCAACCGCTTCATAGAAATCCAATGTGAATTCCATAAACCTTCGAGAATCATAAGACTACTCTCGTGACTTAGGATCCTAATTTGAATAACTGAATGGTCGGATAGTTGGGGTCACCTCTCGGCCCTTGCCCAATTTATCTAAGATGTGTAATATGTTGGCGAGACAACTCACACGAATAAAACTCAGTTTAATTATTCAAATCAGAACACTCAATGAAATAGAATTAGAAACAAGTATTTATTGAATGTAAAAGGGTATGGTCCCAATCCTAGAAGCAAAAGGGAATTACTTGTTAGGTATCAGTGGTTACAATACACCTAGAA
>NW_017716728.1:0-18511 GCF_001865875.1 Lupinus angustifolius
AACATATTATGAATGACATATCTCAAGGATGAAATGATTTAAAAGATATATGCATATGAGACATGTATTAGGTGCCCTAAGCCTTGACTCAACTTAAACTAGATTCTAGTCTAAGCCTAGTACCAATTAAAGACTTAAGCACGTTGATTTGTTGATGATCTTCAAGCTCTTTTAGGCACAAGTTGTCCTCATCAAAACCATAACATATTAGGAGAGCTTTCCAAAGTGTTCCTCTTGACATGCACACTTTCATTACTCACCATGATGGGAATGGATGAGATTACAAAATTCTAAAAGAGAGAATAGCAATGTCAAAACCCTAAGTAGTGTAAAATGTCACAATCCTTGAGGGAGAACCTTCATTTAACCTAATTACAATGGACTGGGCTAAGCCCATCAAAACAAATATAAAAATATGAAAAATAACAATTGAATCAGGCAATCCACGACCATGGGTATGGGACATGTCATGGTCATGGATCATGGACTGTTAGAGTAGTCTTCTATGTCTGGACGACTCACGACCATGGGTGGTGGACACAACCTGTGGGTGGTGCAAGCAGTCTGGCACATGACCCCGAGCTCAAAACCAGTGATGCACGACTGTGGTTGGTGGGACATGGCCCGTGGATGGTGGAACACATGCATGATCCCAAGCATGGCCTGGGTGTGTGTGGTGCCTTCACTTCAAGCTGATTCTCTTTGATCCAGGCTCTAAGACGACTCCTACTATGCTCGAATCCAAGCTCTGAACTTATTTTGGTCCTTCAATTAGCCTTCCCATTACCTCAACATCAACTTTCATCTTATTGCACAAATCTCTACTCGTTTTGCTTCAATCCATCCATCCTGCACAACATAGTTAAAAATACCAGCTCAACTCGAACAAAAAGAAATGAAAGCTAAAAAAAATCCTAAAGTCCTAATTATGTCCTATAATGCAAGTTAAATGCAATACAAATGTAGCATAATTTCACACTCATCAATGAGATGAGGTGTTAAGAGTCTTTAAATTTAGTGTTTTCTTTCACAAGTTTTCAATTAACACTTTTGATGAACAATATATTACACACTATTCATAACCTTATTTTACCATTATTGATGATTCTTGGTATCTACTTGACTTTGTTTTGCATGGTTTAGTATTTTAGACTTTATTAGACTATTATTCTTGAAATTTGTTAATGTGTTAAGTTGGGCATTATATATAAGTAGAAGATGCATGCTGAAGTGAAGATTGTACTTTATTTTAGAAGTTTTTATTTGAAAATTCGTCTTGGATTTTGGCCCCATTGTTTTCATCCCAATGTCTATTTCAGTTATTTAGAAAGGAAAAATCGGTTTGACAAATTCTATTGCATTCAATTACACTTTAAATTTATTTTTTATTTTACTTTTCCTCTACTAGGGGTTTCTTTTTCTTCATTTCGGTTTGATTCTTCCTTAATGGAAGGTTAAATTTCTAGACTAAATTTCTTTGGGAATATATCACAACTCCTGAGGTTTTGTTCTTAATACATTTTTTGTTTCTTTTCTGTTGGGTTCTTCTATCACATTTTTTATTATAGTTTGCTTAATTCCATCATTTAGAAATAGGTTTGTCAATTGATTTTCGCTTAGTTAATTAATTCTCTAGTGCACGAACGTTTAGTTTGTGTAAATTTGTTAATTGTTTCATGCTCACGCTAATAATGCTTAATTAGAAGCTTAGGTAATGTGGTTATGAAATGATTTTCGCTTAGCTAATTGATTCTCAATAATTAGGAAGTCAATAGTAGGAGAAGAACTTGATCTATTGAAACTGAGGATTGAGTTGTGAACATTCAAACCAAATGGATTTAGTCGTTTTACTATACTGTTTAATTCATTGTTTCTGCTATTTGCCTTACGTTCCTACCATGCAACAAACCTCATGCGTGCGTGTGTATAAGGTGTTTGAACCTTTGCTTGAGATATAATTATTGGGAAATGACCTAGATCAACACTTATAATTATTGGGAAATGACCTTGATCTATTTTAAATTTCAGAATCTACTCTTATAATTGTTGTTGACTTATGCATGAGAGTAGATTCTGAAATTGAAGGAGACTATACAAGAGCTTGCTTGTTTGATAGATGATGAGCTTACATAAATCCAAGTGAGGGAGAAGACCATTTTGATCTTAGAGTATTTGATTGAATTTCTTCTATCTGACTTCCTCGAAAGTCGGAGAGTCTTGTAGAATAAGAATTCTCATGGAAACCTGTTTTCATTTAAGAGTCCTTAATCTTTTTTATGACGATGTATAGAGTCTTGTATGTCTGATTTTGCTAGAAGTATGTGTGTATGAATTTGATTGTATTTATCATAATGTGATTTACTCGCTTATAGTATTACATCGTCATGAAAAGTCGTTAAACAATTATATTTATATACATGTGAGTATTTGTGATAATTTGATAATTGTTTTATGTGCTAAAATGTTTGTGGCAAGATTGTAATTTGGAAATATCTCAATTGCAATTGTTATGTTATTGTATTGATATGAAATATATAAGTTGAATGTTATATTGATATGAGGAATATACAAGCTAATTGCTATATTGATATGAAAAATATATAAGTTAATCTTTGTATTGATATGGAAAATTTATAATTTGATTGTTGTATTGATATGAGAAATACATAAATTGATTGTTATATCAATTGTTGTAATTTGGAAATATCTCACTTGCAATAGATATGTTATTGATTGTTGTATTGTTGTATTGATATGGAATATATAAGTTGGTTGTTGTATTGATATGAGAAATATATAAGTATATTGTTGTATTGATGTAAGAAATACATAAGTTGATTGTTGTATTAATATGAAAAATACATAAGTTGGTTGTTTTATTGATATGAAATATATGAGTTGATTGTTGTATTGATATGAAAAATACATATGTTGATTTTTGTATTAATGTGGGAAATACATGAGTTGATTGTTGTATTGATATAAAAAAGATAAAAGTTTGAAATTGAGGTATTGCTCGTATTTTGGATCACTAAGTTAGTGTCTTAAGCTCATCCTAAGGACACAGCATCATAAAAATGCATTGGGGCTGAGATAACTAACTTAGGTGGTATTTTTGGAAAGGTTGAATTTGATGAGAGCCTATGGCTATACACACACTTGAAACTGTAGTGAGATTTAGGGCTTTTTCTAATGGTCTTGGATCACTAAGTTAGCGTCTTGAGCTCGTCCGTTGGACTTGGCATCATAGAAACGCACCGAGGCTGAGACGACTAACTTAGGTGATATTTACTGAAATAAAAATTGGTAACACCTTGATTAAAAGACTTAATGGGCTAACTTCGGTTAGTGTACATGCATTGCATTCTTGTAGTTGAAGTTGGAGAAAATGGAAAGATACGGTGATAGAAATATCATTGCATATTTGGATAGGGGCATAAATGAAGGTGGTTCGTCAAGAAGTGTTGAAAGCGGATTCACCACTAGGAATCCCCCCTCAACAACAAAAACCTATCACTTGTTGAAAGGGTTTTCATAGTGTGCAAGATATATAATTAAGAGTGATGAATGATGAAAATTTATTTAATAAGTAACTTTATTTATTTACTTCCTTTTCGGGTTCCTTTTAATCATATCATAAAGGTCGGTCTCATTTTATTAAGTTAGTCATACCATTTCTCATGAAAGATTGGTATCAAAGAATAAAATGAACATAAGAATAAAGTTATCAATTAACTGTACCACTTCTTTCGAAGGGTTGGTATAAATACTAAAAGAATAAAGCAATAAATAAATGTTAGTTGCGGAAAAGTAAATGACAAAAAATAAATGACTGAAAGTGAATGTTAGTTGCGAAAGTGAATGGCAGAAAATAAATGTTAGCGGTTAGATTATTACTCATCACTCTTTTATTGTCAAGTAGCAACCCATTGATTGGATTGCACTTTTTCATAATATTCTCATGTACAAAGTTAGAAACCATGAATTGGTTTGAACTTGTGTTTTTAGGAATCTTTAATCAACAAATAAAATTGATAAAGTTTAACAGTTTACTAATTTATACTAGCATATGTTTAAAGATTCAATTGTAGTATAGTATAGAGTTGTGTCGAACCAAAGGGAATTGTATTGGAAGAGAATCATATATGCATATTATAGCAAAAATAATATTGAACAATTTTTATGATTTTGTGTTATGTTTGCATAAAAGTTAACTAAGAAAACATAAACTAATATTCACGAATTCTTGAGGAGAAGATTGATTTGAAATATGGAATTATTTCTAGACTCAAATTATTTTTGAAAACATTAACAAGTTATGTGTTATACTTTTTGATTAATTCCAAACATCATTTCTAAATCCTCCATCTAGTGTACTAGTATGATAAGATGATTTTCAAACCTTGCAAAATACACTAAACAATAGTGTACTACCACTCGTTGGAGCAGGTTGTCACATCCTACTTCAGGCTCATTAACCTTGTTTAGCCTTGAATACAAGTTGCTTAAAATAGATGCTTTGAATTGGCAAGAGAACTAAGACTTATTAGTTCACTTGTCTATACTTTAAGAAGAAGCATTTTTGGATCTTTAAAACAAGCTTTAGGTGATCAAGCTAAAACCGCGTTAAGAACTTCTTGAAGAATCAAAACTTAACCAAAAGTAATAACTTGAATGTATTGAAATCAAAATATGATACAAATGAAGAAAAGAAATAACATTACACCATAGTCCAAATCAATGTGTAGGAGCATGAGCCATCTATCCAAGGATGAGATACTTTTGGACCCAAATGAGATTACAAAATTATGTTTTTGTATCACATTTGCCATCTCCTTTATCCTCTTGAATTCTAAGAAAAAATTACAAAACTTTACTTAGTAACAAACCTAGAACTGTGACTAGAAATGTCTAGAGAGAAGAAGTGAAGAATGGAGTCTTGAAAATGTTTTGAATTGTGGAAGAAGAATGTGTCTCCATGATGTTCAAGAGGGCCTCTATTTATAGGCAATCCATAACCCCCTGACCCTCTTTTTGTCCATGTTGGGCTCACCAAACCCTTCAGCATGGGTTTGGTCCCAACCAAGCAGCTTAGTCAGCTGCTTGGTGTTGACTTACCAAAGCTACTTGTGAGCTACTTGACTGGGCTATAATGAACTACTCTGAAAAGGGCTCTAAGGCCTTGTCAAGTGAGGTCATGCATGATGTCAAAGTTGCTTGGTGGCTAAGTCAAGTTGACCCCTTGCTGGGTCCAGCCCGCCTGGCTGCTTAGGTGGCCCCGCTGAGTTGCCACCTTGAGCAGCTTGTCCTACTTCGGCCAGTTATGTGGTTCCACGCAGGTTGATCCCTAGGTGCACGCTGAGCTGCCTGCTTGAGCAGCTTTGCTTGTGCCAGGCTGAGTCTGACTATGCCATGCTTGTGTCTGAGCCAAATTGGTGGCAAGTCAGTTGGGTGGTGCTGAGTGTCCACGCCAGGATGCTTAGTGAGCAGCTTCATGTTTTTGGTCCATGCTTGTGGTAAAGCACTTAGCTTGCCATGTGTGCATCAAAAGTGGCTTATGTGGACACCTCCTTGCTTGACTTTTTTTCTTGATTCTTTTTCTTCTCTTTATTTTTCCTAGAAAACTTCACACAAAGATTTGGAAAAGAGGTGGAGAAAATATATAATCAAAATATGATATTTTACCTAAAAAATGTTGAATTAAGTTGGTTTTGCATGATTTGCATAGGATAAGTGCCATGAAAAGTGTATAAAAATTAGGCATTTTTGGCACTTATCAAATCCCCCCAACTTAAGACTTTGTTTGTTGTTAGATATTTTATGTAACGACAAGTGTAACGTATCGTACAAGTAATAAAATCTGGTAAAGTACCGGGATATTGTCCTCAGGGAGCAGAGTGGATTTACACTAATTCCTACAAGAATCAATTGAGCAGCTATGTACAAGATTTGGTTGGTAAATTTGCATTGGTTTTAGAAATAATCAAATTTAAATAACAATAGAAGATAATAAAATAATAGGGTTGGGATCGAAACTCATCAACTTTTCCCTTTTGATATCCATAGATTCAATTCCTAATAGTTTGTGAAGTTACTGAATTTGATGCACATTTTTCATAAATCAATTACATCAGTCCCCTGATTGTAAAATTCTTAGGTAATCACTCAATTACCAATTCCTTGGATAATCGGATGATTAACTAGCATTAGAACCAAATGTAAAAGCAATTCCTACATCATTGTCCATTCCTAGATCAATTATGTAGCAAGAAAGACAATCCAAATCCGGTATCTAGTTTAACTTCTCAGTTAAACTTGAACCTTAAATCATGAATTCAGTAGCTAATTGAAATCAAGCAATAAACAAGGGATAAACTTTCCAAAATCAAACAACATTAATATAGAATTGAATCCAGGAGTACAAAAGTTAAGAAGATTACATTTCGATTCCCAACTACGAAGAACTAGCCACTCATCCTCACTATTACAACTCTCGAATCATGAACTAATACAAAGAATCATGTGAAATAGAATCGTTTCCACGATTTCTATCCTATTTTCTCTATATTTCGTGCCAAGATTTCTTTCAGAAGAGTGATGATAACCCCTGGCCTTTTTCAAAACTGCCTATTTCATGCCTAACCGCTACACTTTGCTCAAACTAGGGATTCTCGCTTGAGCGAGAGAAGATAACTTTCCAAGCCTGACCACCTCGCCCGGGCGAGAGAATATGACAATTCCTGCTTGATCACCTCTCCTGAGCGAGGCTCTCTCGCTTGGGCGAGGCTCCCTCACTTGGGCGAGGGAGAAACAATAACTTTAGCAAATTTTGGTCTTGCATAGCGTCGGGCGACAATCCAAGCGAGGGATGTCAGTGTTTTCTGCTGATTTTCCTCTGAATTGTCGCTTGAGTGATCATTCCCTCGCTTGGGCGAGGCTTGTGATGTTCAAAACCTTAATCTTCTCTTTTTTATCCTTTATCCATCATATCTTCACCTACAAACAACAACAATTACTTAAATTCCTAAACAATACAAAATTACTAGATTATTGTGAATTGTATGCATTTATATCATAAATCCACACAAAGTGCCTCTAAATCATATACATTTCATTAACATTTTGGCACTTAACATTTGTCCTCAAACAAATGGTAAAGTACATCCAAATTGTATTGGCTAATTTTGGTGATTAGATTGACATGATTTCAAATATTTGCTTAACAATGCTTAAAATTTCCAATGACATTTTTCAACATTTGTGAAATTCACACATAATACTTCAAACGTCAATTTTTTTATGCTTATGTTCATAAAAAAATGTGTAACAAAATCAAAGCAAATAATTTTCAATCAAAAAGTGTTTATTGTGCACACAAGTTGAAAAATAGAACTTCTCAAGGGATGTAAGTGTTTCACTCAATATTCAACCATTTGCATGTAATAATTTGAACTTGGTCTTTATCTTACCTATTCTCTTAAATTGAGTTTTCAATCAAGGTCACTAAGGACATGTTTTCGGTTGTAATGAGACTAGACTTGAAAAAATCATGGTTTTTCTAGATATGCAAATTTTATTTCAAGAGAGCAAAAAAATTTCAAAATATTTCTCAATGAAGCACTTCACTTTTTCTTTCCTAACCTTTTAGCTTTTGAACCTTTGCTCTTTTTTGGATTTTTCATTGTATTTTTCAATCTCCTTTTGTGTTTTCTATTTTTTCAAACTTTTGTTGTTTTTTGTAAGGAGATTGAATTTTTTTTTTCACTTTTCTTTTTCAAGAAGCCCAACCTACCGATTTCCCCCAACTTATTCTTTTACAAACACTTTAAAAATTTATGCTCTCTTAATTAGAACATTTTGTTCTAACTCTGTTCATGGGCTTTTTTTGGTTAGACTTTTTGACAATTTTTAGTTTAACTAAAGAATAAACATGCCTTCATTCTTTCCTATCAATCTTATGCAATTAAGAGAACTAAAGACTAACACAAGTTTTATTAGACAAAACAAATGTTGATTTCACTCTTGTTCACATGCGTTTGGCTCACTCCCTCACTTGGTTTGGATTTACAAAACAAATGTTGATTTCAATGAAAGCTTAAAAATATGCTTAGCAATTTTTTAAATCGTGCAATCTTTGTTAATTTATTTTGTTTTGCCAAATTCAGCTCGGTTTTGAATTTTTTTTGACTTTTTATGGACAAAAAAATTACTTTCTAAATAAATGTACATTATAAATAAATAATAATTTTCACATATTCATCAACCATGTTCCCCCTCTTTAAATGATGGTTTGTCCTCACGCCAATGAAACAATTGTTTTTGAAAGGAGATGATGTTTGAGGAATATGGAAAATTATTTAAAACATAACTAAACTAACAATTTGCAAACAATTTAAATCACACAACATAATTCAAACTAAAATTAAAAACAAGGAAATAAATAACAAAGTTTAAGGTACGAAAACAAAGAAATATTTTTGCAAAATACCAAACGCTTAAAAATAAAGTAAAGACAAAATCGATTTTGTTGCTTTGCTCAATTTTATTTATCTTCATCAAGGCCTTGTGATCTCCCTTCTAGCCATTGAGTGTTAGCAACAAACTCCTCATAGGTTCCACCTTGGAAATTTGGATGAGAGCCATAGATGCTTTGAAAGCTTCAATACATGCTTGTAATCCCACGAAAGTAAGCAATTTATTGTTGGTTTTGGAAATGTTGTTCTTCAATAATTGCTTCCAAAGTGGCGTTACTTTCCCTCCTACGTGGTGGTTGAGAAGAGGAAGCCACATCTCCAAACTTCTTTCTCAAATCGATCGTAGTTTGGGCCAAGCTTCTTTCCTTGCAATGAGATTGAACATAATAGGTGGTGATCTCGGTTTTGAGTGCCATGATTTCCTCATAAGGTCCGGACACTTCTTGATTCCTACATGAGTTAGTAATAAGTGATGGTAAAATCAAAGAAGGTATACCCCTTGATATGCACTCATTAATGGCATTCGAGATGATGGCCACTATGTCAATGGAATCTTCCTCATAAATGGAGTTGATGAGCTTTGCCTTGCCTAGAGGTAGATCCGAGACATGAGAAGCTGGCCAAATGTTGGCCAACACAAAGTTGGTCCAAAGTTGAGAGGCTTGAGTCATACAAAAGCGAAATATCAGGCCACTTTGGTTGACCTCCAATCCTTACAAACACAAGCTCCTTCTTCCTTGAGAGTCATCGTGTGATTCTCCTTCCCCCTCCGAGGATGCCCTTATTTTGAGTTGAAATGTGCATAGGTCATGCTCACAGTTTGGGGATGGAGACCATGAGTTTCCAAGATAATCATTGATCATGTACTTATCATAGTACACACTCTTACCATTGACCCAAGTGTATTTATTAGCTCTTGCCTCCCCCGACACAATAGAGTTGACATAATATTGCTTCACAACATCCAAAGAGAATATTTTGTTGGGTGTTGTGAGTTTGTTCCATCCAAATTTTGCCACCAACAACATGAATCCATCAAATTCATCTTCTTCCAAGTTGAACTTCTTTTCTAGAACCAATGCACTCTTGAGGTTGATTTCCTTGAACATATGCTTGACATCTTTAGAGAAAAATTTGTTTCTTTTCTTTAATTCATTTTTGACTTCCTTGCCTTTCCTTGAGAAGAATCTTCCACTCCTACAAAACATTTACAATGCGATTTTTCCATTCTTAGGAGTTAGAAATAAAAATTCTAAGGCATGTTGTCAAATAAGCATACCATATTTCTCATGCTTTTTGGCTTATTTCAAAGTTCAAGTTGTGAATATGCTTTGCTAAATTTGTGATATTTTTAAAACTATCAAAGCCCCAACCAACATCATACTTTATCAATCAACCAAGAAAAAAATTACATATTCACAAAAAGTGCTCAAGTAAAAAAAATTAAAATCTTTGTTTGCATCATATTTTCCAAAACAGCCCCAACTTTTAATTAACACATCAAAACAAATTTCTTTAATGTTTTTAAGGCTTTTGGTTCATGAAAAAGTGGGGATACAACATAAAGTTCATACAACTTTCTATATTTCATTATTTTGAGAATGTATGGACTTTTTATCCTTTAGGAATGGTTGAAATTAGTTTTTAATCCATATTATCAAAATTTCCTGCCACAAATAGAATGCAATGTGGTTAGAGTTTTCAGTTGTTGAACAAAATTTTGGCTAAAAAACGTATTCAATTTACTTCACATTTTAACCACTTGGTTGAGTCATTTTTTTAAACACTTTGTGAGGAAACCAAGGCCTTAAAAACTTTGCTTTCCCATAATCATGAATTAGTCATGTTTAACCATATTTGTTCATAAAGTTTATGAATCAACCAAATTTATGTTGGAGAAAATGTCTAGAAAAAAATTTCTACTTCAAAATATAGACTTTTTAACCTTAGATTTGTTTTTCATATGCACAATATTTCAACCATATTCAGCACACATTCAAGAATGGAAATTTTTGAAACTTTTTGATTTGGAGGTTTCCTATGAACTTATGTGAAAATGTTGACTTGATCTTTAAAACTTTTCTCAATAAAAAATATTTCAAAAAGAACATAACAAAGGATTAAAGCTTTTAAGAATGGAAGAGATCGTACTTACATGTTTGAAGTTTGAAACTTTTGATGAAAGAAGAGATCTTGGAGGAGAGTTTTTTTGAATTTTGGTCTTTCAAAATGAGAATGAGGATGAACTTTAGATTAAGGGGGGTTTTAATGGGATGGGATCTCAAAAGAGGATAAGAGAAATCCTCTTTTTGGGGGATTTTCACCCATGTGGCTACCCAGTGGGGCATTGAGTGCCCTGTCAGCCCCACCAGGCACACTAGTCAACAGTTGACTGGTTTTGGATTGACCCATGTTGAGTTGTGTTCGCTCATTGATTTAGGCCCATTTTGACACAAATATGTTTTTACTCATTTTCCTCTTTAATTAGATTCTCAAAAATTATTTTTATGGACCAAAATAATTTTTCCGAATTTTCTCTTTCAAAAAATGAATTTAAAGAATATGACAAAAGAATTTTAATGAAGAAAAAACACATTTATATATATATTCAAAATGATCTGGGTTGCCTCCCAGCAAGTGCTTCCTTACAGTCACTAGCTTGACGCATGTTATCTACAAGAATCCAGATTTTTCCACCAATCCCATTTATTGCTCATATGAGCTAGATTCACCCCGCAAAATAGCATTACAATGTTCCCTTGGATTGATATTAGTATTGACAAAAAATGTTGTTTTCTGATTTTCTGCCAATTGCTTGGCCAGCTGCCCAATTTGAATCTCTATGTTCCTAAGGGAAACATCAGTGTTTTTTGGGTTGGACATTGTCATTTGCATGAATTGGTTCAGAGTATCCTCTAGTTTAACATTCTTATCTTGGGTAGGGTGTTGGTATTGATTGGGTCTAGGATAGAATGATGGTTTCTGAGGATTGTCCTGCCTCCATGGTTGGTTTCATTGAAGCTGATTTCCTCCCCTTGGGTAATTGTCCTGAAATTTTGCCTTAGAGGATTGTTGACAAATTGGACCTCCTCAATCCGAGTCTGGAATTGGCCCATGTCATGATCATCAGTACATTGGTCACATCTGAAAACCTGCTTCTTTGAGGACTCTCTGATTTGTCTAGGAAGATCATTAAGCTTCTGAGTTACTTCATCTAATTATTGATGAAGCAGTTCGTGCTGAGCCAACACAACATTTGTTGGGCTCAGTTCGCAGATTCCACCTCTCCTTGGTGGGCGTCCTCTCTGATGTTGACTCTTTTGATCATTCAGGTTCATGGACACAATGATGTGAATGGCCTCTTGCAGGGGCTTCGCCAACAATTGTCCACCTGGAGTTGCATTTACAATTCATTTATGTTGTTGTTGTACCCCATTGATAAAAATATTAATTTGCGCTTGCACATCAAACTCGTGGTTGGGGCATTTCCTCAGCATAGACTTGAATTTGTCCCATGATTCATAGAGGCTTTCATTCGCTGGTTGCACAAAGGTGGATATGGCAGTCTTCATATCCATAAACTTACCTTGCGGAAAGTGTCTGCTCATGAATTTTTCATCCACCATATTCTAGTTGTTTTGGATATATGGAGGTAAATCCATAAACCACTCCTTGGCCTTCCCAATGAGAGTCAATGGGAAAGCCTCAGAAACATGGCCTCATCTTCTGCTTCAGATATTTCGGTAGTCCCGACTTGTTCATAGAACTTAGTCAGATGATTGTAGGGATCTTCATGATCTAGCCCGACAAAAGGATTTGTGTAAATGACTTGTACCAATCTATACTTCATCTCAGGAGGCTTTTGATTACAAGTAGGCCTCCCTATTCTGCTTATATTTCTTGGGTTGAAGCTGACAAAACCCTCAGTAGTGGTTTGGTTTTCAGCTCATGATCCCTCAACATTATGTTGATTGTTGGCCATTGATGAATCTACTTCCTTTGAAATATATTGGATTTGTCTAGCTTTTTTCTGTGCTTTCTTTTTCTTTCTCAAGGTTTTTCTAACTCGTGGTTGAAAGAGAATTCTATTTGTTTATTCTTGCAATTCATGCACAAAAACGTGCACATCTTGAAAAGGTTTTCCTAGTGTGCAAGTTATTTAATTGAGAGTGATGAGTAATGGACAATTAATTTAATTAGTAACTTTATTTATTTACTCTTTTTTCGGGTTCCTTTTAACGATACCATACAGGTCGGTCTTATTTTATTACGTTAACCATACCAATTCTTATGAAAGGTTGGTAATAAAGAATAAAATTAACAAAAGAATAAAGTTAGTAGTTAATCATACCACTTCGTTTGAAGGGTTGGTATAAAGAATAAAAGAATAAAGCAATAAATAAAGGTCATACATGGTGTCAAAGTTGCTTGGCGGCTAAGTCAAGTTGACCGTTTGCTGGGTCTAGCCCGCCTGGCTGCTTAGGTAGCCTTGCTGAGCTGCCTGCTTGAGCAGCTTCTCTTACTCTGGCCAGGTGTGTGGTTCCATGTGGGGCGGTTCCTAGGTGCACGCTGACCTGCCTGCTTGAGCAGCTGGGCTTGTGCCAAGCCGAGTCTTACCGTACCATGCTTGTGTCTGACCGAGCCAAGTTGGTGCTAGGTCAGCTGGGCGGTGCTGAGTGTCCATGCCAGACTTCTTAGTGAGAAGCTTCATGTTTTTGGTCCATGCTTGTGGTCAAGCACTTAGCTTGCCATGTGTGCATCAAAAGTGACTTATGTAGACACCTCCTTGCTTTACTATTTTTCTTGATTCTTTTTCTTCTTTTTACTTTTCCTAGAAAACTTCACACAAAGATTTGAAAAAGAGGTGGACAAAATATATAATCAAAATATGACATTTTACCTAAAAAGTGGTGAATAAAGTTGGTTTTGCATGATTTGCATATGATAAGTTCCATGAAAAGTGTATGAAAAGTATGCATTTTTGGCACTTATCAAAAAGCCATGAGGGATTGCTTAGGTGAGACAGTCTAGTGAAGGTTTGGGTTCATTACCAGTATGACCAGATAGTCCTACATACAAACTAAGCGGTCTCTAATACCTCCTAGAGCATTTCGTGATCGGTAGAGAGGAATCCTGAAATGGACTGGGCTTACCACGTAAGCACCTGCTAAAACCGTGCAAATAGGTGTACAGAAATACAACCTCGATTGTCGCGAACAAATAAAAGGGTAATGGGTTGTAGTATCCATATGGACTTGCTAACTCAGTCTTACAATATCAAATTACTAATTCAAGCTAGTTTTCAAAAGGTTTTTCAAATTTGTAGGTTTGGTTGAGAGAGTTTTGAATAATAAAAAATATTGAAATTTAGATGTGGGATTGACTCAGCTTTCATATCAATAAATCAACAAACAATCAAGCAATGGAATATATATAATTTCACACAACATTAGACTTCAAATGCATTAAAAACTAATACTTTAGTTTACTTAGAAACTCGTGAAATAAAGTGTAGACCTTAAACATAAGAATAATGATTATGACACACATGCATACCTCTATGTCTTGTAACTATGCATATGAGTTGAGAGTAATGCACACCCTCAATTGTGTTAGCCGCCAATTCTTGGGCTATACTAACACTTTTCCACAATTAGATATATGTCTAGTAACTAACTCAGTAAAATTATGATTTATGAACCATCAAATGTGTCTCTATGTCTAGTAACACACGCCGTCAAGTTTGAGAGTTTCCAATGCAAATATGAATTTATTTCTAGAAAATTGTTAATACCCATTTTTGTCCGGCCCATAAAAAGCCCAACATATATTTCAAAATAATTATTTTTATTTTATTTGGGATTTAAATAATTAGAATGAGATTTCTTAAATAATACCCATTTGATTTTAAAGAAGGATAAATAAATTTCAAATTAATTAGATTTAAATAGATTTATTTAAACATTTATCATTTTCATAAAATAATAAATAAAAAATAAGAAAAAAAGAATTAAATTAAAATAGACCTTTAAAAAGGCCTATAATCACATTTCTAAAAAAGGGGATAAAAATAATATTTTATTATTATAATTTTTTTCGAAATATTTTTATTAATTTTTATAATTAAATTCGAATTTATTAAGTAAATGAAATAAGTAAGATATTATAAATATCCTTATTAAATTTCTAATAAACCAAAAATAATTTTTTATCTTTATTTTTCGGAAATATAATTTTAAAAAAAATTAAAACATATTCAGATATAATTATTTATTATTTTTCGGAATTTATAAAATATAAAAAAGTAATTTAAATAGATATAATTAGGTTTAAGTGTCTTTTAAAAAAGAAAAAAAAATGAATAAATTAATAATAAAACACCAAGTCAAATCTGACTTGGTGGGTGGTATAGGATCCCACAAAATAGGGGATTATGGTTTACCAAATTACAGTTGTTAGCATTTTTTTAGGTTGAGATTAGGTTAAAATAATTTTATAAATAGCATGGGCTTGAGGGTATTAGTCTTCTTCTCTAAGTTGCCAAAAGAAATGCATTGTTTAGAGAAAAAGTGCCAAAACATTGCACAGAGAGGAGAGAAAATAGAGTGAAAACTGATCCAACACGGTCAATCCTACGTTTAGCATTGTGAATCTGACTCCAACACCGTTGGATTTGCATAGTGGTTTGGTTGACCTTCCTTTGGCGCACGAGATCTTGACACGCAGGCGATTTCATCCCTCCACGCGTGGACACGCGCGTACAAGAGTAGAACCCTTGTCCAGGGACTCTAATTCGATGTACTCAGACGTATCATCCACGTTGTGCACCCTCGTCTTCTGTCCAGTGGAATAGCGACATGCAGGTGAGTCCACACGTGTCCAGTGAGCGCGTCCGTAGCAGAACCATCTCACTAGGAGCCTTTGACATGCAGACGAATGCATCATACCTATAATGAGCTTGTTGATCAAACAACCAGAAGACGTCTACATCATCAGCCCAATCTGAAGCCACCCTCAGCCATTTGGAAGGCGACACATGTCTAGAGGTTCATTGATTCATTCCACACCGGAACAAAACCCATACAGGTATATAATTTTAATATTTTTTTATTCTAAAGGCATTTATATTTCTTTTAAAATGATAAAAACTATGTTTCACCAAGGATAATTTATTATTTTTATTATGACACTAGGATAAAATGCCAAATAATATATTTTATTAAATAAATATTACTTTTTATTTATTTATTATGTGTAAATACTATAAAGGGTATTAATATCTTAATAAAGCTAATAACTGATTAACCTTTTTTATTTTTATTTTGTTTCTATTATTTTATTTTTAAATGTACTATATTTTTTATTTGTAAGCAGAAAAATAAAAATTATATTTTTTAAAAGAGAAAATATAATATATAAAATAAAAAATGTCTTTCATAATACATTATTTGCTTCAAAAAAATGAATTTATAACACTATCAAATTTTATAAAAAATTTATAACTTTTTTGGAATTAATCAAAGGGTGGAGACATGACGTATTTATACTTCTTGTCCTCATATCCTCCTTGAACGGTCACGTTACGACGCTTCTTTTCATTCGATTAATTCCTAAATTAATAATAAAATAACTAGAAATTATATTAATTCTTAAGTTAATAATAAAAAGCCCAAAAAAAGATATTATAATTATTTTCAAACCTTTTTAAAATGGGATGCGGCACAGACATTAGTTTATGCTGTTTCATCCTTTTTAAGGAGTTAATTATTTTTACCAACAAACCATTTTAAAATTAGATCTACGTAAGTCTTGATTTCCAAAATGTATAGGAATACGTAGGAGCAAGTAATATTGTCAGACTTAAAAATAAAAAATAAGTAAATATCTTGTTGCACATAAATTCAATTTTAAATAATTTAAGGGTATTTAAATCATAAAATTAGTAAGGGTGTCGTTTAATTACAGGCGGACGAGGTGTTGATACCTTCCTCGATTCGTAATCGACTCCCGAACCTGGATATCACAATCCAAAAGCCCAATATGATTGGGCTTAAAATATATTTCTACATTTTTAACCATAAAATATAGTGACGACTATAAGAGGTCGCGTAACCGAAAATCGGGGTGCGATAAAAACATATAAACAAAAATATTTGTTATGACAATTAAACATGAAAGTCATCTAAATTTATGCATAAAGGATGAATTACTTGCTTTAGACTATCGAACCGAAATTTCGCCTCAAAGTTTCTTTTTATAAAAATCAGACTATGCATTTCGTTAAACACTTAGTAAGCATTAAGAATTCAACAAGAGAAATTCATCAATATCATATAATTTTCATTCATAAATTTGAATTACAAAATAAATCAATAAATACATAAAACAATCCATAGTAAGAAGCAATCTAATTACGTATTTTCATACATAACTTGAATAAAAATGAAACTCGGAAATTGAGTTTATGGAGATTTGTCAATTTCTCCATAACATCAGTTTTCCTCATTATTCCTACTTTCTAGCCTTTACATCCGAAATCAAACTCACATAAAATACACACTAAGAAAACTAGAAACCATACTAACATTATAGAAAAAATCGGTTCCTAACTAACTCCCTAGGTGAAAATATATATATGACATCCCAAAAAACTATCTTTTTAAGTTTCCAAATGCTCTTTTTATATTTATGAATTTGGGCTCCTGCGTTCAACACATCCACACTTAGCGTGGCAACCCATTCTCAGCGCTATGATGCTAAGCTCAACTCCTTCGTTGAGCGTAATGGAGCTGATTTGAGACTTTTACAAGCTTAGCACATTCTTGGCCCAATTCATCATTTTCAAAATGAAATACATAGAGGGACTTGGAAACTAGGATTAGTACAAATTATCATCAAAATTTCAACAATGAATATATAAAGTATTTTGAATTAGAAAGTGTTAATTTAACCTTATGGATTAAGGTAAATTTGGCACTTAATAACTCTCCCTAACTTAAAAACCTTGTTTGTCCCCAAACAAGAGTAAGTCTAAGCTTCAAATCATGCAACAAGTTTTCAGAATTTTCAGAGGTCATCATTCAAGTTAGTCCATCAAAGTAAATATCTACTTTCTTGCATTTGGCTATTATTTTTTCATTCAAATTTTCTATGTAAATTTTGAGGAAGGAGATCATGTGTTCATGAGGGTGGTTCCAACGACTGGTATTTGAAGAGTGCTTAAAGCCCGTAAGCTTACCCCGAAATTCATAAGACCATACCAAATCCTTAGAAAAGTCGGGCCAGTAGCTTACCAAATAGCCTTGCCACCTTTATTGTCAAACCTACATAATGTCTTCCATGTGTCTCAACTAAGAAAGTACATTAGTGACCCATCGCACATTATTGAATCCGATTCAATCCAGCTAAAGGATAATCTCACTTTTGAAACTATGCCCTTGAGAATTGTTGATCGTAGTGTGAAGACATTACGAGGCAAGGAGATTGCTCTAGTAAGGGTGATTTGGAGTCAAGCAAACGGAGAAGATGCGACCAGGGAAGTCGAAGATGTCATAAAAGAGTCTTACCCATATCTATTTTCTTAAGAGATATGCTCTATTTTCGAGGACGAAAATCTTTTAAGGGGGGAGGATTGTAACACCGCGAATTTTACGATTTTGAATTATAAGATTTTATTAATATTTTTATTAATTATATTTTCGAAAATGAATTGCTGAGAATTTTCGGTAAAGAATTAGAAGAAACGCTAGTTGAGTTTTAGTCTTGTAATTCTATTTCCAATTTGGTGGTAAATTTTCATGATTTTCGGAGACGTCGGTTTTGGACCGCTGTCGGGGCCAAATCTCAATCGAATTCGGCCCAATAACGTGTTTTTGAGTTCTGTAGCTCAGAATCAAATTCTGATTATGCCATTGGCTTCGAAATATTATTTCAAGTCAAGATAGACACCAAGTTTGTCCAGAACACATTTCTAATTATTTTTCACTCTGAATTCCATGTTTCGAAGTTCTAATCGTAAACCGAAATCGGGAGATTTT
>NW_017716729.1:0-347 GCF_001865875.1 Lupinus angustifolius
AGGAAAGACTTGGTATTTAAGGGTGTCTTTACGACCCACCTCTCTTTTCTGGGAACTAGCATGGTATATATCCATGGATTACGACACAATTCCGGTATAAGTTTTATTGAAAATCTTACTTTAAGAGTGTTATTTAATTTTAAGAATTTCAATGACAAATGATGATTCAAGGATATTCAACCTTGAATCGGATGGAAGAAAGCAATTAAATTCATTTTAAATCGAAAGTTTTATCTTCGCGTAAAAAGTTATTTCATAAGTATAATAATTATCGTCAGTTAACTAATTAACGTGATTTTGGCGTAATGAAGAGTTCAAGAGGAGATCGGATCAAGTAAGCTCACCTG
>NW_017716730.1:0-501 GCF_001865875.1 Lupinus angustifolius
GCTTGAGCTAAAATAGGCACCAAGAGAACTTATTGTTTTCTCGCTTAAGCGAGACAACTCTCGCTTAAGCCACAAATAACTCAAAAATGGATGTGCCCTTGCTTGAACGAGACAACTCTCACTTGAGCGAGAAGACTCCATACAGACATGACTTCTTTTTAAGTCGTCTGAACGATAACTCTCATATATACGAGAGCCTAATGGCATGTTTGCCATCAAGAAGTTATAAAGGTAAATAACTATATGAAATTCTTGAAAATAATAAAAGTAAGGAATTGCTTTGTTAAAGGCAATAGCCCTAGCTTGGGTGTGAAGTATATTTACCATTGGGAAAGACCGTGACTCAAATGATTGAATCTGGTTTCCGAAATCGACAAACTTATACAAGTACCTTTGTTCTTGCGCCTATTTAGGGCAAAGTTTCCGACTGTGATGTCGTGATTAGGGCAATTCCCAAAAAGGATTACATGATACCATGCAGCAAGGTCGTCTGATCGTAAG